>NW_008664235.1:28537-35806 GCF_000695815.1 Acanthisitta chloris | reverse complement strand
GGTTATTTTTGTACTGTTGCATTTGTTATTGTTTTGTTGTGTTGTTCATATTAAATTGTACTTCTGACTTGGAGTCTCTCACTGGTTTGCTTTCAAACCAGCACACATAAATAGATACATTCTGGCTACGCTGGTCAAGGTTGTCTTTTCAGTTTTCCTTTGCATATTGAGACTAATCACTTAAATTGTATGAAACAGGTTTGGTTGTAGTTATGAAATAATTTGTACAGCATAAGGACTAACATACTTATTTCTTTAAAAAGTAAAGGTACATAGAAAAAATCTAACCCATTAAGGATTTTATTCTCCTCTGCTGTGACTACCAGTGAGTTATTTATTAGTGCTTTTGCACCATGCTGCAATCCTTCGAAAGCACGAGGCAAATATCAGAATCCAGTTCTAGGAGCTCTTAAACAGCTCCAAGGTCAGAGGTCTCATGAATGTGACAACCTGACACCTCCACCTTTCTTTTCCACTGGGCCTGCACTGCATGAACTTCAAGCTTCAGAATCCATCCCTAGGATTGTCTAAATCAAGAGTATGATGAGAAACCATTAGTACTGTTAGAAGCATGTTCTGCTTAAGTGTATATAGAGAGGGCAAGTGAGACAAGTTAGGTAAAATATCCAACACCACCCCTAGGTACTGACAAACAGCCATAAACATCATTTAAGAGCTCATTTTCAAAGACTTGGCAAAGGCAGCAGAAGTTGCCTGGAATCAGCACAGTAGTGTTACTTTGCAGCTGGAGTTCCTCAACTTACTTTTTGGTATCAGGAGAACCATGAGACAGTAATATATTTTCCTTTTGTCTAATAAGACTATTTAATCATTATATTGGCAATAATTTACACAGCAAGAACTGTCAGTGTCTTCAATACAGTGACAATCATAGTGAGGTTCTGCCCAGAGGACAACAGCACCAGATTCGGGGGGCAAGTGAGGGCTGAAAAAGAGGTTCAGGAAATTCAGCACTGAGGTATAATCTTTTTTGCCTGCTCCACCCCCCACTGCCTTAAGAGCATGCCTGACTCTCATTAGTGTGTCTGGCAGTTATGAGCACCCACACTGAGATTAGAAAATGCCCCTAAATTCACAAATTCTCCAAGTAATGAACTGTAATGTGAAAGGACACAACAAAAGGAAAAGGTGGAAGCTTGCAGCGATTGGACAAAAGTTTGCTGTAACAACCTCTACTTAGCAAATTCTCTGCTAAACAATTTATACCCACAAGAGGTACATTCCATTCCCTTAGCCTCCAGTGTCTTTAAAAGTTAAAACTTCTGTCTTTCTGCAGTTTATGGCACATTTTTACTATGTGTACTTAGGAAGCAAGCAAGGCTGACTAAACAGATTTCCTCCATGACCTTTACTACTGTCGGCTGAAAACAATTTAGTCCATTTTAAGTCATTTGAGAGCACTGTAAACATTATCCAAGGGGCTTAGGACTGACTGCCTAAAACATGACCTTTCAAGCTGACAGATGACAAAAAATCCTCCACTTTAAACCATTTTAAAAGATATGATAAAGGTCTCTTATCCTACTGAAACAGAAAGGAACTTTCCTTTTAGCACTACAGTATAAAGATGCCTTTGGTTCTATTTAAGAAATGATTGTTTTTATCTTTTTTTTTTTTTTTTTTGAGAGGGGCATGGTAAAATGAGAGAAGTAGCTTTAAGTACTCAGGTCCTCTCAATTAAAATCTCAATCCATTCAATTAATATAAACTAAGAAATGAAACAAAGCAAGGAATGGAAGAGTTAGGCCATGCATAAATGAAAAGCCTTAAACTGAAAATACTTGGGCTGAGTACATTTAGAAGTACTGTGAAAACATAAGGAGCACACAAGATCTCAGGTGTAGCACTTCTTGGGCTTCATGCATGCTTAAACATATTCACTTCTAGAATTTCAACCACACAGATGCTCCAAGATTCTCCTGTCACAAAGAGATAAAAGGCAAGGTATGTGATATACCTGAAATCTTGTCTTCAGTGCACTAAAAAGACACCTCAGTCTTGCCTTAATCTCTCAGTAGTATCCCCAGGCTTGGACAGAGTCAGGATTCTTCTTATTCAGACCTTTCCTATCCTCTGACTTCCCTAGAGCTGACCTTCCTTGCAGATGAAGCAAAGCACAACCACTTGCTCTGTTGTCTCAGAATTGGCCAACTGCTTCTGTAAATTGTTTCCAGACAGATATGCAAATGACTCATCAAGGAATCCCATTCATGACTACCAGTGTATAATCACTCTGCTTTCCTCTTCAGAAATAAAATAAAATTTGGTGTTACCACTGCAAACAGGCTGGAAATACACAGTGAGATACTTCTTACTTTCTATATAATTGAAAAATAATTATGAAAATAAATCAGCCAAAAATATTTCAAGATTCACTAGACATTGTGCTATGCAGATTTACTTGGGACTCCGAGGTACCAAGTAGTTACACATAAAAACCCCCTAACAGTGAGCTAAAAAAACTAATCCCTATATAAATCATCTTGTTCCTTTTAAAGTTACTTAGTTTGATACTGTAAGTGTCTTTGTAGCAGCACCCTGGCGTGTGTGCTGTCTGAAATATTCTGATGTAGCCTAATCAGCTAAACACTCTTTGTTTAAATCCTAATCTTGCCCAACTTTTTCCTAACTGCTGAACACCTGCTGAGAGCTCCCATAGTTATCTTTGTGATACAGAAACACAAAGGATGAAACGTGGTGCGTGTTACAGAAGCGATGCATACATGACACAAACCTCAAAGCACTGCCAGACTGCCCGTTTGGATTCCTCCTGCAGCTCATCTCCTGTGCAAGTCAACTCACAGGATAGCATGGAATTGTTTTATTAAATGTTGAGTGAGTAAATCATGTCTCCATTACTGAAATACTGAGCATCATTTATTTAATACGTTGAATGAAGGCAAGAAAGGAATACAAATGTAAGTCTACCTATTTCACTCACTACACCCTTAATCTCCATTGCATCCCATTTTTTTGCAAGTTTTAATTCCATTGCCTCTCTCATACTGGACACTGTTTCTTCCTACGCACAGATCCAACTACTCAAATAGAAATATTCTACCACAAAGGCAGAATACAAACATACACTTCTGTAGAAAAGCTTTATCATCTTGCACATCCTCCACAGAACAGCAGATTTTAAGCGACCAACTTACTGTTACAAAACATTCAGTTGCTTCAGGGCTTTCAAGAGCTTGTTCTTTTCTCCTGTCAGACCATTTTAAGCTATTCTGTATTTCCTCAGAAACAGCACAAGCAACATCCCTTTTCCCTCCCTCCTTTGGTACACCAGCACTCCTGGACTGATACCTCAGCTTCCCTAAGCCCCAGGATGAGCACAGTGCCCTGAACCCTTCTGGACATTAGTGCAGGGAACAGGAGGAAACAACAGGAGTGCACTGGACACAAATATAAGAGCACAAACAGACCGAAATGCTGCAAAACACTTCAGATACCAAACAGTTCTATGAGTCTTACTCTACAGAATTACTCCTGCTTCTCAGACAGCTTAAGGTTGACTTAATTTCATGTTAAGGAATCAAAACCACTGAAATAGTCACTAAAAATCGATTCAGATTTTACAGTTTAATGTTTGTTTCCATTTCTTTCTTAAATTCTTATTGAATTTAAGGAGAAAGAGTCTCATTCAGCACACTAATTTACTGAAAAGCAAATTCTGGATTCTAAACACAGCCCAGCAGGTGTAGAGAGGAGATTCTGATCCCATGCTAGAGTTTTCTACAAGGTTTTAGCAGTCCTGCATGCACAAATATCATTATGATTGATTTTCTTCCCTTCTCCTTTCTTGCTTTTATGCCTAGGCATTTCATGTCTCTAAACATATTATGTGAGCCACAGAGGTTTTCTCTTTATTCCAAATTCACAGGTTTTGAGAAATCAAATGAAATCTAGAGAAGTTCCAGATTACAGATGGCAACTGTCAATTTTGCTTATGCTTGTAAGATTACCTTTAAGGGAAACATTCCTTAATCAGATTTCATTTGCTTTGCCCATTATGTGTCTGCAGTATTGCTGATGTGGGAAGTCCACAGGCAGGAAAAGTTTCTCCTGCAAATACAAAGTGAGTATTTTTTTCCTTTTTTCTTTTTTTTTCTCTTTTTTTTTTTTTTTTTACACAAGGTTCGTTGTGTAAGCTGTGCAATATGAGCTTTCGCAAGAAGAAAGAACCTTCGCAATGTTTTCGGACAACTTTGTATGAAATTATGATTTTACAAATAAATTGCCAGGCAATCATGGAATCACAAAACAGTTTGAGTTGGAAATGATCCTAAAGATCATCTAGTTCCAACCCCCTTCTATGGGCAGGGACACCTTCCACCAGACCAGGTTGCTCAGAGCTCCATCCAGCCTGACCTGGAACACTCCCAGGGATGAAGCACCCACAGCTTCTCTGAGCAACTTGTTCCAGTGCCTCAGCACCCTCACAGTAAAGAATTTTTTCCCATATTTAATCTAAATCTACTCTGCCAGCCTGAAGAGCAGGAAGATGGGCTTCTCCAAGAGTAGAGATAACCCAGTGTGCTGGTTTGAAAGCAAACCAGTGAGAGACTCCAAGTCACAAATACAATTTAACAGGGAAAACAAAAAAAACCCAAATGCAACAGTACAAAAAGAAACCACTGACAGAGTCAGAAAGCAACCTGACAGCCTGTCAGTCAGGGTGTTGGGAGCAGTGTGATGAAATGATGGCTGCAGTCCTCATGGAGTGCTGGGTCCGTTGGAGCAGTGATCTTGTAGATCTGATCTTCTCCTGAAGGTGCAGTGGCAGCTCTTGTCCTCTGGGAATCCAGCAGGCAAAGGGCTCTGTGTTGGTCCAAACTCCAGTTTCTATCCCTGTGGGAATGCTTGGCTCCCCACCTTGGGTGAAGCATCTCCCAATGGGATGATGTAATTCTCTGGGTCATGCCTGGGTCCCAGACAGCCCATTAAACAGAGACAGCCCGTGAGGGAGCCATCAGGGATGTATAGGAGATAACGATCACTGCCCCTACCTGCTTTAACAGCTTGTGGAGACCATAATTGAATTCGCCCTACATTGTAACCTGGGACAACTAGGCAAAGGCAGCCTCCCCAGCCAGAGAACAGAGTCCCACGGGATGAAAAGCTGCAAGAGGGACAGTTTCCCAATGGTCCAGACAAGGCAGGGTCCAGACAGCCCAGTCAGAAGCAGCAGAAGGCAGGGTCAAAGGACTAGGCACATGCTATGCACAAATTAAAATTTCCTTGTGTAGACAGAACCAGAGTTGAGCCTGGAGACAAGCTAGCCACAACACAGCTCCAAGATTCATCCGGGAAAAACAGTCCATAAGGCAAGGCCACAGGAGACAGGGTTAGGGTTCGGGTTAGGGTTAGGGTTAGGGTTCGGGTTAGGGTACAGGGTGGGTACAGGGATGTCTGCAAGAAATCACAGGCAGGAGCCCCTGAGCCTTGGGCAGACTGTGCAGAGGACCTGGGTGAGGCCTCAGGCTATTCTGGGCAATTAATGCCCATTAGAGCAGCCCCAGCCCTGACACAAAGCAGTGAATGCTGCAGCCTCCAGGGCACTATTGACTAAAAAGTGAACATGCAGCACTGACTGTTGCCTGTTTCACTGGCTCACACTAACATCTGTTTCAGCTTAAATCTGTATCAGTTTCCATTAGGAGGATGTTAACTTGGAGCTCTTTGGTAGGGTTCAAAAGGAGCACAAGGAAACTCTTAGCATACTTTTAAGAACAGACATTTTGATCAATCAGAAAAATAATATAAATTACAGAACTGGACAGGAAAACAAATTCCAAGCACTATAAATTGTTCTGGGAAGGATTTTTAACACACTTGTCATCATGCACCAAAAGAAAGAGGAAAGCATGTCTCACTCACCACTGATAACATCTGAAATTAGAATTTAGGCCAAAGAATCACTGAGGATGCAGAGCCAGTTTGAAATGTTAAACAGAAATGCAATTTTCAAATTACAAAGTACCAACTACAGCTGAGTAGTCTTTCTATTGCCTGCACATATTTTCAATTCTGGCTTTTCTACAGCATTTTCAGTTAAATAATTATCTGCAACAAGGAATGAGAGTGAGCTGCAGCAGCAGAGGTGTGTATCCTGTCAAAGGATCATCAGATATGCAAATCAATTAACTCCTCAGGCAGAAAAATTGCATGAATCTATGATGACCACTTCAAAACAGTTATTGGACTACGGTGACCACTTCAACATAGTTATTGTACTATGGACAGGGGCAGTTGCAAAACAAAGGCTGTTGAGGATATCTGGGTACAGAAAACCAACAAAGTGCATAAATAAACCAAAGCACAAAGTGCCCATTACTGACTGGGCTGATTTTTTTTTCCCCCTCAGTAGAGAAGGGGATGACTAACTACCTTCAGGTGGTTTTCTGTGACCACAAGTGGAACCTATAATCACAGCACAAGTGTCAAAACAAGAAACAGTTGAGTGCTTAAATTCTGTGGTTCCCAGACAGATTCCTCTGCTGCAGATGCTGTCCAGTCAACATGGTAATTCCTGTCTTCACAAACCAACCTCTGAGCAGGACAATCTTCCTAGCTGGAGTTCAACTCTGTAGCCAAAGCTCTTCCCCAAGGCCTCCCTGTGGTTTCCCTACTTTACAGCCTTCTGTAAGGTTGTTAGAATAAAATAACCTTTGCCTCACAAATTTTTCAATTGCTTCAGTCATTAATAAAGGATATTAACAATTACATTTTGGAGACTAAAGGGAAAAAGACACTTTATAAGAAAGATGCAAGGGAAATAACAGAGTTTATCTATAGTTTTGCAAAGCTTTAGAGTCAGCCCAATATAAAGAGCAAAATCTACAAAGTTACCTTAAAATATCTGAGTTCCTGGAGTAGATTAATAAAAGCAGATTTCAAATCAAAGGAGACTTGCAAGTGGGAATACTTTTGAAGGAGTGCAGCATGTACATGAGTGCCACAAGAATCGATATGAAGATGAATGCTATTCTTTTCACTATCTCTTAAGATTTATACAATGCCACATGGACTGCAGTGACAATATTCACTTAAAGTACAAAGCAGGGGCAGTCAGCATCAAGCAAGAAGGTTATACAATTGACATGCAGAGAGGGTTCACACTACTATGAAGGGGACAGTGATGGAAAACAAAAAGGAACATAACATTTTGATGAGTTATATCCTACAGAGATGTGCAGGAGAAAGACCTGTTCCCAGAAACAAATGTATTCTTCTTTCAACTTG
>NW_008664235.1:0-28511 GCF_000695815.1 Acanthisitta chloris | reverse complement strand
GCATTTTGTGATATGCTTGTGAAGCTCAATTTATGTAACTAGTTTCTTTGTTTAAAATAAATAGATAAGAAGTCAAAAGAGCATAATACAAGAATAACAAGCAGTAGATCAGTTTTGAAGGAGAGTGCCAAAGATCCCTAATGAAAAGTAATAAAAATGAGTATTCTTAATGGAGAGTGTGATTTATTTATGAATCATGCTGGACAATACCACATGCCCTGCCTGAATGTTATACTTCGGATTTTATAGGAGCTTGATGATCATTGTCATCTGGACAGGATTTTGCTTCATATTCACAGCTTCTGGAAGCCATAAATTCATGGCCACGTCACTCTGTACACTGAAGGGTCCATTTTGAAACTTCTTAGCTGCATATTCAACATCCAGTTTGATACACACAGACTTCTTAAATTAAATCCTCACCTTTAAGAATGAGAACTGTTACCTACACTACCTGAGCTCTCCCACCATTACACACAGCCCATTTTCCACCATCACACATTTTCTTTCACCCTCAATACTTATTGCTCTTGATGTTAAACTATCTCACCTGTTCAGAATAAAGTCATGCTAATTATCAGTTCCATCAAAGAGAAGCAGCAAAAATCGCAGATTTGTAAAATCCACCAGTAACACAAAACCCCTCAACTTTCAAGCCTTGTTTATTTGCCAGAAAAGCCTTTTTACTTTCTCTTTCTTCTGACTGAAATTTCAGTGGCTAAAATCTTCAGCTTTAGCATTAAATTTCACTGAACCACTAGTCCTCTTTCAGACATGCCCAGAATTGCACTTAACTTCAGGGACCACTTTAAAGACTACCAAATACAACAATATTGAAACATGCAGTAAAAGGCACAAATACATAGACATGCAAAAATTAATATTTTTGTGTATAGTTACAAGTACAATAGCTCTTCCAGTAACTTAGTTCAACAACTGAAAAACTAAATGAACCATTTATATGTTTGACACAGAGCTTGAATGGGAAAAAAAAGACATTAGACATTTTGATTGTGGAGAACATGTATATAAAAAGGAAAAACCACACCCAGTCATTACTTATGAATGTTTCAAAAAATAAGAATAAAAAAGTCTAATTAAAAATTACTAACACCAATTTCAACTAATCTAATCCCTTTATTTGTCAACCTTTCAAACACTGCTATCAGCCACAAATGACACCTAAGCTGGAACAAGCTGTAATTACCATAGTGATTTTGTAAGGGAGTTACAAATTGCAAGTATTTCACTTTTCAATTAAGCGTCAAAGAAAAAATGGCAATAAATTCCACAACATGCTGGTGATCACGAAAAAAAATATTTAAATCTTCAGTTTGTTTTTCTCTTCCTTCTTCCAAAGTGTCACAATTCCCTTCCCCTCTCTATATGAGCTCCTGTTTGACCAAATACACAATTTAATTGCATTGTGGAAGTACCACCACTAAACAATAGATGAGCATTTCCATTTCATACCCAGCCTTACTCAAGTAGGTGAGAGCTACCCTCCTGTCTCCTAAAATGCAGATAAAAGCAGGTGAGCAGGACCTTGTCCCAAGACTTTCTATTGCTTTATTAACTGAGAAAAACAACAGGAAGCACTGCCAAAATAAGCAGGATGGAAAGCCCCAGCAGTGGCTGAAGGCAATGACCCAAAGGGGCTCACCTGTAAGAGGCTGGAGAAGCAATGGAATCTAAATGTACATATATTTGTTAAGTAGTAATAATTCAGACTAAGTGGTATGAAGATACCCCCAGAGAGGCACAAGTCACACACAGCCCTGGAATAGGGGCACCAAACAAGTCCCCATTGGCAAAGGGCTGATTGACAGACTTAAGTTAGACCAACAAAATATCACAGCCTGACTGGACTTAGACCTAGAGTAACCCAATAAATGAAGGCACACAAGCCCCACAGTGGCTCAGGCAACACCACCACTGCTGGGACAGAGACCATGGGGGCAGCAAGAGGTGAGCAACAACCACCATGTTCCTCTTAACTTTCTCTAGGGCACAGAGCCACCAGCCTCCAGAGGTCCAAACATGTTCTGCATGTTGGAATTTCACCTCAGAAGAAAAGGTAGGCAACAAACAGGTCCTACTCCCATCAGCTCTCCCAGCATGGAGGCAGACAGCACAAGGAGCCCAGGGCTCAGCCATGTACTCCTCACACAGGTGGCTAAATTAGAGAGGGGTTAGGAGAATTTGAGTCCTTGCCTCACAGCACCACCCACCTGCTCCCAAGGTGCTTTAGCAACAGCTGATCAGCATTTCTAGAGTCTTCCCAAGGGTGTGGTGCAGGACCTCACTACTCATACCAGCACAGGTGAGGAGCAGCCTCAGACTGGTAAAATGCTTGGTCATAGCTCTAGGTATCAGCCCTTGACCCTCCATGTGCTCCTGACACCTCACACAGCTGCTGCTTTCTCCCTTTTGAACTGCTTTTAGCGATTGCTCAGAAAATACATCCCTTACAGGATGACAGGGAATGATTAAACATGTGTGTTTAGGATCAGTGAGTTTCCTGCCAATTAAATGTGACCACTTGTAAGCTTTTTCTAGTGGCAGGCTTTATGCCTTTAGATTATTTATTAAGCAGAGATGAGTTAACTAACCCAGGTACTAATGAGATTCAGGGCTCCTGAACTGTGGTGCCTGCCAGGTTGGGAGTACACAACATCCCATAGAGCATCCACAGAAGAGTGGAAGCAAAGAAGGGGTTTGGGGGTGTGATGTGCTGCCTCTGACTTGGCCATGCAAACCTCACCTGGTTTCACCACAGACCAACCCCCTCCTCCTCCCTTGTGCCTTTGCCAGTTTGTGGCTGATATGGTCATGGGAGCTCAAGTTCATCCATCCACCCACCATGACCTCAACCATCTCATGTTCTATTTATCCTGCACCTTTATTTTTGGGGCTAAATTTATAGATTTTTAAAAATCTGGCTGTATGGTAACACACAGTATTTGTTTGAATTCACCACAGCTATGTGGATCAGTGACCTGGCCCCTTCATTATCTGTCTTTGTGTAATCCACAGTAATTATCTTGGATGATTTGATGTTTTCTTCAAGCTCATTGATAATATGTCAAGCAGTGAAGGACAAAGAACCAATTACATTAGGATTCTATCAGAAAGTCTTCAGTTGGATGACAATTTCCCTCTGACTTCTCAGTTATTAATCCCTTAAATGTATTGTTTTAATTTCTTCATACATCACCACCCTGAATATTAGGAATCCTCATTAGAATATTTTTCTCTCAACTAAAAAATCTTGACTTTTATTCATGAAGTGCTAGAAAAATAATTTGCTTTTCAGAATTTACTGAAAGCATTTTGATTTGTAAGCTGATTTTTTATCCAATAACACTGGCAAGTGAAACACTATGTTTCATATATTTTCTTTTTATACCGTGTTGCAAATTCACCAGGAATTTCTTACTAATTACAAGAAGCTTGTGATTTCTAACACACAGTTGAACATTACTGCCTTCTACTTAGCTATAATGAAAAATGAGTATTATGGTATATAGAAGTTTGCATCAGTTATTGTTTTATCTTCTCAAAAGAGACAGAGATGTAGAATAGAACACACAGCACATCTCAGACAGGAAAAAAAGGGCTGATCATGATCCTGCCAAATAGCTTCACATTAGAATAACAGGGAATTAAATAAGGTTTACAGCTGCCCTTATAATTTCTCAAGGATTTTGTAAAAATTGATGGTGCTGTAGAAAGTAATATTGAAGCTCATCTTGTGGAGCTCCATAGTTATTATCTCATTTTAAGAAGGTCAGATCTGACACCAATGTAGATTTTCTAATGAATCCCGCGGGGTTTTTTTCCAGCTCAGGTGTAAGATACTCAGAGACTGGAACATTTGTGCCACATGTCCCAGTTCACACACTTTTCCTGACCTGAAGCTCTCTGATGCCTTCAGACAAAAGGTGCAGAGCCAATATTGTACATATACATACGAACTTCACATATGTTTTCATGTTGTGAATTATTTGCCAGTGAGGCAGATATTAGGGACTGTTCCTAAATCAAATAGTACCAAATAGTCTTTGACTTAGTAAATTGCCTTAAAACCCAAGAATGCTAACTCACAGAGCTCTCCTACTCCTTCTTTACTTGCTATCCAGTTATTTCATTAGCTTTAGCATAACAGTCCTTAAGGATAAGAAAATTTTTCTTACCACACTTAAGAAATGAAGAAATGTTTTCTGGGGTATTTGGCTATATTTTTTACTAAAACTATTCCTTAACTTACTTTAAACTTGAAAAATTCAGCTATTTAAATAGTTGATTTAATGGTGCTTTCCTGACAATGCTGCTCCATACCAACAATAAAATACTTTTATTTATATTTTTGTTTTACAGGAAGCTGTAAAAACGACTGGGTTTTATTCTTATTCAGCCACAACATATAATCAGTTTTAAAAAACATTTTTCTGTTTAGTGTGTTAAAAATGTGCATCATTTTTAACAAATCAGAATAACCGGGTGTGGAGGGGGGGTTTAAAATTGCTTTCTAGAGAAAATACATGAAAGTCTAATCCCATTTTCTGTCGAGTGTGTAATTCAATATATCAAAAAATAGGACTATGCAGGACACACATGGACTGATGTAATCACTCAGCATCTTCCACCACAATGGTGTGTGGAATCCTGTGTAATAGTCTGAACAACAAGAGCAGGAACTAAAATAGTACTGTTTCATCTCAGAGTTTTATAAGTCACATCCACATCCACATAGTCCTTTGACTATATTTCAGTTCCTGTGACACAATAGACTGTGGCAATAAAAAGTCATTGAGTAAGTGCAGAAACACAAACATCCTTTTTTCTTTGCTTTTGGACTGCATCACATTTGAAATGTTTCATGTTATTATTCGTTAGTCAAAAATTAAAAAGAAAGCAAAAGAAAATCATTGAAATTCCTAACAAAAAAAATAAATCCGTGCCAAATATTACAACTTTCAGTTCTTAACTAACTGCTAATTTCATTCTACCTTGTGTCCAAATGTTGAGTGTACCATCTGCAAGTGCCCCACAGGCTGTTTTCTCAACCACTTCCCCACAGAAACCACTTTGCAGATTTTCATTGACATGAGGAGATTTTTCTTCAGGCCCAGAAAGCCTGAAGGACCAGACCTGTCATCTGCTGAAAAACACCATTTGGTTTTTCATTTACAGGGACAAACTGTGACATGAAAGTACTAGGAGACAAAAACATACCTCTGTGCAGTCCCTTCAATTGTTCACTGCAGGCACAAAGGATGGAGCAAAGGTTGGGCAACTTGTGTCTTTTCCACATTTCTCAGGCACAGAGCAAAGAGATGTGAAGATTTTGTTTTCTACACAAATGTGTCAGCCAACAGAGAAGGGAATGAATACAAATTGAATATGCTTCTGGTCAAAGTTCAGCACAGAACCTTGTCCTCCTCTGCTGACTAACACACACTGATCTTAGGGTACTCAGCTGGATAAAACAGAGAGAAAAAAATTAAAAGTACAAAGGCTTTCAGCTTTCTTCTTCTTTGTTGTGGTACCTGCAATAATCTTTTAATTCATTTCAGTGTCCTTCTCACAGCATCATATTTCAGCTACTTTCTGCATTTACCTTGAAACTGTGTTTACCAAATTGCTTGTAAATAAACAGTGAATTTTTATAGATTATTCCTTTTGAAATCCATCGTAATTCAGCTCGTTCTTCACTGAAGACCATATATTAGGATTTACTTCATTTTTTTACAAACAAGGAGCAATGGTTTTAATAATCAACATGCTTTCCTTCACATTTTGCAGTGCAAAATCACACAGAGTAACAGGCACAAAGTACCAATAGCCTTATTCACAGAGAGTGGTGGTGAGCCAAGTTGCTTTTCCTTTTTAGTGTTACAAGCAATACACATTGCAGGTGTTAGCTCTGACATTTGTTTGCACCAAAATATACTTCCAAGAAAAGATGCACTATCAGGCATCTTTAGCACTCGTTCTCACTGCTTTCTTTCAGATTTTAAACACACGTGGACAGGTAAAGACAACATAATTGAGGTCGTACTAGTGATCATTTAAAAAGGGTTTTAAAGGATGATGTTGGATGGTTTGTAGAAGAGCTCAGTCACAAAACTGCACAGTGCTGTTCACAGCTGGCTTCTCACTCTGCTTCTGTTTTCTTTATTCCTGCACTCCCTGCACACCTTTTGCAGAGCCCCACGGCAGTGCTTCTTCACAGCTCTGTGATGGGCCAGAATTCTCTCTTTGTTTTACGGCACACAACCTGTCTCTGTGCCGCACAGCTCCTTCCCACACAGATGAGATTCAGGGCTCAAATGACACCAAAAAACACTCCTGTTCCAATTTCATCCAGAGCACTCTATTTCACATGTACTTTCATGCAGAAAGCCAAAGAGAAGTTAGCAGTTTGACACAAAATTTCGCTGTCGTTTCCAAGCAGTAACAAGTTGTGAGATTTTCCCATTTTTGCATTATATACAATGATTCAAATGAAGTAGCATTTAGTGTAGTGATGTATTTTTTTTTAAGTACTAGCCCATGCTGCCTTACAGTACAAACAAAGCTGATCACACAATTATCTGTGTGATCAGAATTTTAAGTACAATTCTTTGTGAAATTTGTCCCTGGGCAGTGTAACCTCAGATTTTTCTTTACTGAAAGATACTATGAAGAAATTATCAGTTTTTTCTCTTCACTGTACCTTTTGTCTTGCCACCTGTCTTGTCTTCCACATCCATCTTGTATCCTAGCTCCTACTCAATTCCATTCTCTATCTATCTTACTGGTCCCATTAGCTCTTGCTCTATATTTTCCTTCTCTTCGTGCTGTTTACATGCATTTGCTTAAGGTCTAGCACCACCTCCTCCTCTTAGTAAGAGGATCCCAAGTGTGTTTAAATCACTCTGGAGCAATACTCTTTTTTCCTCTTAAATTGGGCATGTTTATTTAGAAAAGTCCTTTACATTTTTTTTCATAATTGTATTGAATACGTAGCACATTTTAAGGAAACAAATGGAAATATAGCTTTTGATGCAATGGCAGGTCACCCACTCTTGATTTTAGTTTGTACCTACAGAGATAGACCCCAGTAAACCTCTTCTTCACAAAAGCAACTGGTAAAAACAAACAGCTCTCCTTAGTGCTATTTCTTTTAAGATCCTTCTTCATAATGGAGTTGTAGCAGAATTTTTTCACAGAGAGGGAGAGAGATGGTAGTATTTCTGCTATAAAGAGACCTTTATTAGATTGAGGAGAAGAGAAAATTTGGCTGGTACACATGATTTGGAGATCTCAGTGCTCCGTTCACAAGAATGGAAGATGATAACGGATGAAGGGACCTTTGAGGGACTCCAGAACAATGTACACCTCTTATTTTATGTTCGTCTAATAAAAGTGTGGCCACTTCTACATTCAACTGGTCTAGTTCAGTTGGCAAGAACTACATTTTTCAATAAATCATTCTCAAGCCTCTTTTGATATGAATTCCCTGGTGCCAATGATAGGTTTCTGAAAATGCAAGAGCAAAGAGCTCTCCTAGGCTGTTTTTCAGTGGTAAGTACTAGACACAATGGCTCCCAACTGCTGCCATGCACTTCTGAGCACTCATAACTGTATAGTATTCTTAGAGTAACTCCCAGTACTGTGTGGGCTCAGTAACACCACCTAGTATTTAATGTACAAGCTGGAGCGTGGGGACATGAGTTGTGTTCTCAGTTGTTGCTCTTGTTGTCTGATGTGTGACCCAGGCATGACACTCTGGGCCTGTTTCCTATCCTGTTCCTCAGCTGCTTTCCTTGCAAGTTCTTCAGAGGGTAAAATGTGTCTTAGCAAAGTGTGGCATCATTATTGTTTGAGAGCTGCATACTACAGGATTATGAAGTGGATAAAAAAAGGTAATTCAGTGCTTCGTGTGCAACATTCTTAGCAAATTCTACAAAAAAATCCAAAACATTCAGTTGTCCATCCACCACCTTTTAATACACAACCTTCTGGACTTTTCATTACAGAGTGTCCCATCTGCCCAAAGGCTACAGCAATTGTAGAGGTATTTGTGACATCTGTCACTACTGGCAACATTTCACCATTGTATATTATCCATGATCACAGAACTTGTTTGAGGGAGGTTTACCTGGTGTTCTTTTGAATCTGATAACAGGTTTTTTGTCCTAATGTTGGAATGTGAAGGTTATATTGAGAGAATCTTTAACTTTTAGTAGCAGTTGCTTGGTTTGTGTGCTTCTATCACGTGTGCCATCATACATGGAAGTATCACTCAGGTGTATACAGAGAGAGACTATTTAACAAGGGCCTGGAGTGCCAGGACAAGAGGGATTGGCTTCAAACTGAATGACAGTATGTTTAGATTAGATATTAGGGAAAATATTCTTTACCGTGAGGGTGGTGAGGCACTGGCACAGGTTGCCCAGAAAGGTTGTGGATGCCCCATCCCTGAGTGTGCTCAAAGCCAGGCTGGATGGAGCTCTGAGCAATCTGGTCTACTGGAATGTGTCCCTGCCCATGGCAGAGAGTTGGAACTGGATCATCTTTAAAGTCCCTTTCACCCCAAACCATTCTGATTCTATGATTCTATAAGGATCTATAGAGCCCTTAATCAGGTTACTTCAACATTCTTTATCTACCTGTACATAAAACAATAATCATATTATGTCTAAGCCAAAACTATTGCAAGCTTTAGCACATCACAAACATTAAATGAAAAATATCTGTAATTGTCATTGCTGCTAATTACTTTACTTGCTCTTGTAGTGCCACTCATGTAGTCCATTTGTAACACTTCTGTTTAGTTGACTCAAACTCAAAACTTGGTGAATTTTATGACTTTCTACAGAGGAGCCTGTAAATAAAAGTACACACTGTTTTATTTAGACAAACATAAATGTGCTCTATTCTCATCAGTCAGCTAAGTATAAATTTGTTTTTCACATAACTTTTAATATGTTAGGCATTTTGCTACCTCCCTTGTTGACCAAGGAGTACTTTTACATGCATTATGTGCCACATTCATTGCAAGCTAATGCATTTTACAAAAATAATTTCAAAAATTTAAATATTTACATTCCTTTGAAGGTTTAATACCAGATATCCCTAATGGCTGCATTTTCTCATTTCTGCATTTTGCAGTAATTGCTTTCCTCACCATGTAGTCTTTGGTGATTTTCCAATTAATTGCCAACCCATCTGACCACCTTTACTCTGTGTTTTATTTCTGGCTTATAAAAGAAATTTAGCAGCTGTTAAAAACATCATGGTAATGTTTTTGACTGTTTATGAATCCGAAAATGCTAGACAGACATTAATTAAGTCACATAATGGTATTTATCACACACCACTATGATTGATGCAATTACTTTGTACACTGTATATGTGTAGGCAATTCAAACAACAGCTTCATAGGGATTCCCAAGCCTGGGTTGCATTGCTAAAGTCCACTTAGGAATGAGAGGGGAAATTTAACTTATAACATCAACAATATGGCACAGTACACAGAAACTAGTGGCAGAAACTCAACAGCAATCTGAAAAAAGTTAAATGGTAACAAAAGCTATTCAGCCCATTGAGCTTTCATACCCTTTGTAGGTACAAATTATATTGTATAGAGGGTTTAAAGCTACTTTTCTCTCCAAAATCAGGAGTTGAGATAAGGGCCTCACAGAGCAATGCCTTGATGAAGCAAATAAGAAGAGGAACCACTGAAAAGAAGAGAAAATGTTCCAGAACTTAGCTGTATTTGCTCTCTTTGGTGGAGTTTCATTTCAGGCCCTAATCACAGGAACAAGAATTGTTCTAAATTGTTTGCATTTGCTTCTGTATATCTGGAAATTTGCTCATTAAGTGTTCAGGTAGAGGAAAAATCCTTCTCAGGTGCAGCAAGAAGTAATGCTGTGCAGTCAGTGGAAAGAAATATTCAAACAATTATACACCCTACTGCTTCAAGTCATATTAAAACAATCTATAAGCTAATTCAATGCTAACACAATGTCTCATAAATGGTAAACGGGCTGGATGAACCTGCTGGCTGAGCAGGCTGGATGAACAACCTTCCAGGTTAAGAAACAGAGTATCATTGCATTGTTCAACAAGGTTTTAACTGCCAGTTATGCTTTACACACTGTATATTTAATCAGTGTTTCCAGCACAGATTTGTTGCCAGAATGTGTGTCAGACAGTTTAGAAAAGCTTATGTGCTCCAGCATTTCCTATCATTTCCACCCTGGTCCTTCAAATTTTACTGTAAAATGTACATTTGGACTACTTGTCCCTAGTTCTAAACATAATGCTTGGAAGAAGCAGATAATTTAAGATTCTGATCTTTTACATTTCTTATTTGATTCCCATATTTTCTCATACAAACTGGTCAGTGGAAGATAATCAAATGGATTAAAACAGAGGTTTAAGATAGTTCCAGTAGGAGTCTAACGCCTGCTGCCTCCTTCCCACCTCCACCAGCTCCAACCACAGTTTATAGCCAAACCTGTGGGTTTGGTATCAAATAAACAGAACTTGTGCATCAACACTGACTTTATACTTTAATTACAAAGTCCCTCTGCTCTTGTTTAAAAAAAACCCAAACATGTTCCTAGCTAGTTCTGGGTAATTAATTAATTTCTACCAAAACACAGCACCAATGTAATTAGATAATGGCACCAGCTCCATTACGATTGTAAAAGACATGGAAGAAATATCATTGCTGAGGTGACTTACCCAGAGTTCTCACTGCAAAGAGGTTGCAGCTTATGAAAAAATGGAAACCTCTTTCACTGCTCCCAGTCAACTAATTTAGGCCTAAAGTTTGATTAGAACAGGAGGCAAATAAATAAAATCCCCCCAAAATGATAGGGGAATATGCCTTATGAGGCGTCTTATGAAGCATAGGAAAAAATTTGACTAGAGTTACTATTTCCGCATACCTCAAACTAAATATTCTGCTACTGCAACTCATCTAAGTCTTCTGTTAACATACTGTTCAATATGTCAAGACATATGTTAATATATATCTCAATGTCTTCTCATCACCGTCTTGATTCTGCAAGGTAAATAAGGGTGAATCGGTATTTTCAGCTTCCTAACCTTTTCATTGTTATTTGCCTTTTTCTCACGAGGCAAAATGGTTGGATCTAATCTTTTTAAGCACATTTCCACTTTAAGAATAAACAACAAGAATCTCACTGTCACTCTTTTAAGGAACTGATGGGAAACTTAAATTTGAAGATGATGCTTAATGCCACCTTGCAGGTTTAGTAATGAGCACTTATAGGTCTTTTGATTGAAAATTCAGCTGCCTAGTCTCTCAGATATCTTTAAATTAATAAAACTGCCAAATACTTTTTTTTCTTCTCAATTTTTCATGATGTTTCTATTTGATGAAAAAGTAAAGCAAAGCAAAGCAAACTGTGAAGCTAAAGTTAAACATGAGAATCCTGAACGTTGTAAACCCAAGGAACATCAGTAAGGGATCTCCAGTTTGCAGATGAAATGACAGCATCATCTTTTATATCCTAGAGTATCAGTGGGATCAGCTGTAAGATTCATTAACTGGGATGTATGAGGAGAAGTACATGGGATAATGCTCATGATGTTACTTACATTACTTTTATAGCCTTACCATTTTTAGAGGTACTCTAGATCTGACAACCTACAGGTCTAATAAATATTTTAAATAGACTTAAATATAAAAAAAAGTAAAAGCAGAATTGAAAGAATGTTGAAATAGCAGAAGAAACTCAACTTTTTCACACTGCTGTCTGCAGGCCAAAGTAAGTTCATTTATTTCTTCTTTTTTTTCCTTATCTTTTTTTTTTCCCCCCCCAAAAAAAATTATTTTAGGTCTGGAGTATGTCTTGTAAAGCCAAGACAAGAAAAGACTGCCCAAAAAGACAAGGTGGTACATACCATCTGTCATCCATCCCCAAATGTTAATTACTTATGAGTAAGATTTAAGATCAAAATGGAAATGAAAATGATCTTCAAAGTGTAGCTGAAGAGCCATGGCTGTAATTCAGCTCTCTGTATGTCTTGATCCTCTTTTTCTAACACTTCAATTGAAGCATGAGACTTCCACTTTTTACAGATTCCATATTTCAGCATACACTACTCATCTGCTACCAATTTCTGCAGCACTAAAAGGCAGTATCCACTTGGAATGGATATTACAGGAAGTTTTGTATTTATACAAAATTCAGGCTGTAATTAAAGACCTTTAAACAGGGGTTTTTTTCTGCCTTTTGGTACTATGTAAAAAGAAAGAACAGTTAATTTCTTAATATTCCATTGATATTAAAACTATTGAATGGCTGGGAGAGAAGAAAGGAAGGCAAAACTATTGATCTCATTTTGAATCTATAGATAGCAAAGCAGCTCAGTAATTTTGGTTCCAAGCTACATCCAAAACTGAACAAAGTATATTCTTTTACCCTTAGGATATAAAATAATTTTTGTAATAACTTCTGTTCACTGAAGATTTTACCCTGAGAGGAACAAAGGCAGCGCAAAAATACCTAATCTTCAGGGGTTTCTAGACTTTACAAGGAAAAAAAATCCTGCACAGAGAATAATCACTTGAAAAGAACTTATTTACTTAGCCCTCAGGTAGAAAAGAGTTTATGCACACACAGAAAATCCAGATAGTGTCTTAAACAGTCTTGGATATCTCACATACAACCTCTATCCACTGCTCTAAAACTGAGTAACAGCTTCAACACAGCTGTGTGCCAACATCTTTGTGGGAGGAGTTGAAGATGAGCATAGCTATAAAATGTCCCCAAAAAAGCCTAATAATATTTTATAATATAAGAATGGAAATCCTGATGTCCGGATTTTCTTCGAAGAACTGTTTCTTTGTGTCCTGGGCTAGGAAAAGGCAAAGAGGGTGTTCAAAGCCTCTGGTTTTGCTGAGGAATGTTTTTGTTGTTACTGCCCCACAGTGGCTCATTGGAATATGTATGCAGGGCGGTTGTTTTTTTTCTGCTTGAGCTGGCATTTGGAGAGGGGGGAGGGTTGCCAGGGAATCTTTTCTTTTCCCTCAGTCTGCCTTGCTAATGATCTACAGTTACAGGAAAATACAGTAAGAATCTCTCACGTCCTTATTAGACAGCTCATGTATTCCTCTCCTCGGTGTATAGATTATATTTGCTGCTTACAAATAGTTCTTTAGATTGGATGAAATAGCAAGATTTAGTAGATAAATGGGAGGCTGATTCGGAGAACAGGCGTTTCATTGAGTGCTGCTAGTGACAGTGATTCCTGCAGTATGCCATGAATGGTAAAAACCTCAATGAGTGTAAATACACAGCCCTGTGCGTAAATACTCTTTTTTTTTCACACACTGCTCCTCTCTACACTTTGCTTCAATATGAGCTATTCTGCAAACAGAACCAAAACTACTCAATCAAAGTTGTTCTCCACTGCGTATTTAAGACATGCATTTAACAGCCAGGAACTCGTTTGTAGGTTAGTGGTCTGATCCTTTCTCTAATGTTATGATCTGGCACAGCGAAGGCATTGCACAGTGACCCAGATTCTGCTGTGCACTGTGGCTTTGGACTGCTCTGCCAGCATCATCCATCTCCCACAGCAAAGAGTCACACACATTCTCACACCAATGCAACTCTTTGCTGGGACTGTAGTCAGCCAAAGGAAGGGTTAGACTGGGGTGTTACAGAGCCAGCTCAGCCTCCAGGGCCTCTTAGCAGCGGACATGGTCCCATAATTCTGCATAGGGACACTGGCACAGCAGCATCAACATTGTGGTTGCATAAGTATAAAATCACTTTTTTCAATTAATTTTTTTTCTACCACATCTTGCAGATTTGAGTTTAGATATACTTAGTTCAAATGCATGTTCAAATTACTATCAGAACAGCAGAAAGGACTCTGGAATTCACAACTCCTCTCTGTCAGCAAAGCAGGGAGAATGTTATAAAATACTAAGTCACCCTTTGCTCTGACCTTGATTTGTAATCTACAATTTAGTGAATCTCACATCACATCAGCTGTTCACTGGGTTAAAAAGATCAGTGAGCTTACCTGCCAGTACATATGTAGCTTATCTCTTTGTTTTGAGTTCAGCTTGTCAGCATACTAGTGATCTGTGTTCCATCTGTACATGGAAGCAGAAATATTCCAGGCTCATAATACATAGTCTAGCTCTGCGCTGTAGCTCTCGTTTCAGCTGAAGAATGTTTATGGGGCTGAGCATACTTGTGCTGTCATCCTAATTCTTCTGCATTGTTATTGTACCAGCACAAAGTTCTTGCAGTGTGTGGTTTAAAATGCTGGCTGCTCAGCAAATGACCTAGTGCATATAGCACTGTAATAACACCCAAATCTGCATGTTGAATTTCAATTATGCTTTAAAGCTTTCTAAACAGAGTGCTTACACTTTCTTTTCAACATGCAATGAAATGTTAGGTGGTGTAGTTTGTTTCTTTGGGATTTTTTTTTTCCTTTCTCCAGAAACATCAGCATGGCAGGGCACTAGAGAGCTTCCTTCTGTGTAAGTGATTGTTTACTCCAGCTCCTGTGCCCTGCCTAGAGAGTGACTATGTTATGAAAGCAGCTCACTCTGTTTTCAAATCACTTAATGCATTACATCTTTCTCATGAAAGAGAGGAAATTAATTCTGTGAAATGCTTTTTACTTTCCCCTGTTTAAACAGCCAGAGCAGTAATGCATTTTGGGGTTGGAACAAAGGAGGAGGGTGCCCTATGATGAGATTTATTTGCAGATTTTGTCACTGGCGCATGCAGTCAGCATATGGAAGGGCCTGGCTGCTTAGGGCAGGAAATAAGCAGCATTATTTGTTACTTCAAACTGAGGTTTGCAACTCACTAGCAATCACCTTTTGGATTCTGAGAAGCATTTGGATGCCCCACTCCCTGGCAGGCTAGATTTCATTGTCATAGTGCCAAAGAACATCTTTAATAACTTTAATAAAACATAAAGTGGAAATAGTGCAAGGCTGGATCCAGTCATTACAGCAGGGAGGAAAGAACTGGACAGGATTTGCAATGTAGCAGAGCATTCTCACAGTCACAGAAATGGTCACTATGAATTCACCACTGGAATGTTGTAAAGGAGTTCTCCTAGCCTAGAAAATGAAGAAATGCAGCGGTCACCAAGTGGGCAGGTCTGTACACCACAGTGGCTGCAGTGTGCAGAGCACAGGAACAAAGCCTAAAAGCAATATAATCATGTTAGTGTGGCTGAATATAATTGCATTAGCCCAGCTGCAAATTGTTTTGATGAAGCCACAATGCTTCAGGGATCTCTGCACTCTGCTGCAGTGGTCAGTGGAGAGACATCTCTGATCTTCTAGATGAAGGTGAGGTAGGTTCGGGTAAGGTAATGGCATCTTCCTCATTAGGAGCAAAATTGCAGGCTGAGACAGGAAAGCATTTTTAAAGGCGGAGATTATTAAAAGATAAGCCAGGCCAATTTGAGGTTTGAAAAAAGTGTAAAATAGGAAATACAAGAAGCTCATTTCCCTTCTGTAAGAGACCAATCCTGAATGGGTCTTCAAGCTAATGGGCAAAGGAACAATGAGAACCGAAGTTCTCATTAACAATAATCTAAGAGCAGAATGAAGTTGTAAACTCTTGAATAACTACTTTATAAACCTCATTTATAGAGGGTGCAGTTTAAAGCCTCTACTGGTTTACAAAACAAATTAGATTAAAAATGAAGTTACAGCCTATAAAAAACTTGCACATAGTTTTTTAAAAAAAATGAAAGAAATACCATGGGTAGTTGTTCTCCAAGATAACAAATAAACAAGAGGTGGAGGAAAAAGTGAAGGAAGTAAGATTTGAACTTTCTTCATGCGCAACATAAATTAAAAATGTGAGAACCATGCTACAAGAAAGGTTCTAAGTACATTTCATAGGCCCTGGTGACAGAACAAACCACTTTAGCTCTGTTTTTCAGTTTAGTACAATGTCATCGAAGTCCCTTGAGGTGAAAACTTCATAACCCACAGAAACCTCCAGCACTAATTCTTGGTTTATGCATGCATGCATTCTGCTTTTAGAAAGCAAGAAAACCAAGAGTGAAATTTTGGATTTCTGATGACTAACAAATCCAACAGTAGTCTGGAAACACTACAATAGATTAAAATCTGTATTTGTTATGCTTTAATAACCAATGCATTGACTTGGCTATGATGATGATAAGGGGAAGGAACTGCTCCCCACTGTCACAAGACAGTACCTCCAAAATTTACACTGATTTCTGATAAAGCGTCTTCTTACTGCCAAGAAGGCAACCACAAGGCAAAGTTCATACCCACAATCATCAGAATGATTATCCCATATTTTCAAGTAGAACTTGGCTTCCCCCACAAACATGGGTGTTAAAACAAATGAGACAGCAGGAGCTGCTTTGGTAGCAGCCAGATTTTAAGTTGAAGTGACAATGGAAGAAGATTTCAAAGAGAAAAGGGACCAGTCTACCCAGTAGCAGGCAGGGAAGAACAGGACCTGGTCTCCTGTGAATACACTATGACAACAGAGCTGCTTACAGCAAAAGGGCAAGAGGACACCACTGCTGCTTTGTTGTGTAAGTCTTCTCGCTTCACAAACTGTCTATTTCCAGAGAGATTTCTGTACTATAAATGCCAAGGCAAGGGAAGAGCTCATGGTGACAATAAGCTTCAAAAAGGGGCATAAATTCAAGAGACAATATTATGTCCTGTGCTTCTTCACTTAATGTGTTAATTTTTGTTGATCCCATTCTGCAAGTATAACTTCCAGCAACACACTGTGTAACAAGCCTAAGCTTAACTTACACTTTACCTTTTTCTTCTTTTATCAGAGAACAAATTCACTTCAGTAGAACTTTTTTTTGGTGTCCTGTGGTATTTTAACAACATAAGGCAGCTTGAAATTTGCTCCCTGTTAAGGCAGATGTAGATCTGTTTGTATCAGCTGGACAACATAAAGCAGCTGGAGCTGGTGAGTCTGATCTGAAGATTTTTTTCTGAGGTACAGCTCTGGCCTAGCATGTCTAAGTAATATATACAAACATCTTCAAATCTAGTATAAGATTGCATTTTTATTTGAAAATTCTTAAGGCTAAGAGAAATATCTGTATGGACGTGGTATTTCTCTGGTCAGTTCTTACATGTTTCACCACCAAGGAGAGGTTAAAATGGATGGGAGAGCCTGAAGAAGACTAATTGAGGCTAATTTGTTTTTGTCACTGCTACATGTATGTGTCAGTGGTTAGTGATTCATTTTTGAGGAAATGACTGGTAAATACTGGCCCAAATTACTGGAGGAAGTAGTGGCTAGAAAGGGGGACAGCAATTTCTCATGGATTACAGGATTATAAAGGCAAATTAATGTTGGGGGTGGTTTGAGTGCTGGAACACAGACTGTCACAAAAGGGGTTATACTTGTTTTCATCTTATTACTAGGTGAATACCAAAACCATTCCAGAAATCTATCAAACAACTCTAGAGGAAACTTAACAGTAGTCTGAAAAACACTCAGCTTTGCTTTCATTTCGTATTAGTCATTGTGGGAACTGTCTTCCGAGATACTGAAGGTATTATCATGGTTGACTACGTTACACTTAAAACCCTCAGGGTAGCACTACACTTACCTGTGCATAACCTGCAATCAAGTATGAAAAATAAATATTAAGGCACATTTTGGAATCCCTCAGGCCTTGTTTGAGTGGCTTATGCTGTCAACTTTAGTTTATATCATGCTTTAAATTTGGCAGACATATCAACAGCAACAGATACTTTATTTTCAGCTCAGATAAACCATTTTGTTTAACTATGGCTAGAATATGCCCTAAATTGCATGGCAGTACAGACTGCAGGTTAAGCTTTTTTCCTTCATAGAGCAATGTGAGACATTTTTAGTTCAGGTCTAACATAGATCACAGCCTGTGCTCTTCATTTACAACACGTCGCAAGCAAATAAATAGAAGCAGAAGTGGAGAAATACTACAATAAATTGCTTTTTATATACTGACCCATGGCTGTGGTCAGGAGAAAACAATATTCTCTAAAGAGATCTACAGTCTATTTCTCTGTTTTACATACTGAAACAGTGCAGAACACTATGGGAATTGTAAAACAAGGTGATGTGTAGTTAAAATAAAGTTAGACAATGCCATAATGTATATGCCCAAGTGGTAATCATCAATCTGGTGTTTACTGCTGCCATGCCTGTGTGGTTTTTCATTAGGACTCAAGTACCCAAAATGTAGCTGGAAACCTGGATAGCTCTGACTTGTGTTAGAGGATAACTCCCAAGAACTTGAGGGACGTTTTCCCGAGATCAGCTCGTGGTCTAACTCTCCTCTCACGTCCAGTAAGTCTGACACATAACAGACACTCCTGTTATCAGTGTGGGATAAGATTTAGGCTTGATCTCATTTAAATTTTATCAGCATTGCTGCTGATCAGCTGCTGTTATTCACACATCTATCCTGGTCCTAGACTTATCTCTTTAACTGCTCTTGTACTGATGCCAGGGAATGCCAGTAGAAACATTTTATACCTGTGTAATTGGATCTACACTAAAGCGATTGAAATAATGATAAAAGCAAAAGCTGGTCTTGTCTATGCAGGGAATTTTATGAGCAGAAATATATTGCTATAAGCAGGGTTCAGGCACACAAGTGGCTACAACAAGAATGCATTAAGGAGTAGTATCAGCTAATCCATGGCAACTCCTACCT
Source organism: Acanthisitta chloris (assembly GCF_000695815.1). NCBI lineage: Eukaryota > Metazoa > Chordata > Aves > Passeriformes > Acanthisittidae > Acanthisitta > Acanthisitta chloris. The sequence continues at coordinate 9,779 of NW_008664235.1, read as the reverse complement.
GTGTGGTCTAACCCATCATAAAGGCAGGACAGGAGTGTGTTGCCAAGTTTAAGCAGCTGCAGTTTACCAGGCCCTTGCCATGGGCACAGGGCAGTGACTTGGGCATCTGCTTAGCTCAGATGATGGATTCACTTGTTAAACTCCAATAACTGGTGAGCAAGTCTGAGTCCCCTCTTTAGATAGTTCCAGCAATTCCAGTCACACTGTGGGAAATGCTGTGATGAAGGAGCAGCGTTTTTTCTAGTTCATCTCAATCTGCCTTTGTATTTATTCAAGGCACACAAACAAAACTCTTAAAACCATGACAGTGACATTTGTTCAGAAGCTCTCTTCTCTACAAAATTAATGTAAAGAATACAAATATAAAAATGTATTCCTACCAAAAATTCTGAAATATATGGTCAAGATAGCACAAGGTAAGTAACTTAAATAGGAGGGGATAAACACAGTAAGAGAGATCTCAGCTACCTGGAGAGACTAGAGCTACTAGCCCTAACCCCTAGCCATGGCCCTAACCACTAACCCTAATTCCTGACCCTATAGCCCCTAAACCTAACCCCTAATCCTTAACCCTAACCCTGAGTTCTCTGTTTGAAGTTAGTGCTAATGTTGATGATGGCAACAATGAAGATGATGATAAATATCTATGGATTATTATAAAATTTGATTCATACATATAATCTTTGGAAGTGAAGCAGAGGAAATTTTTCAGGGCTGTGCCCAAGATCCATTGTTGGACTGGAAACAGAGCCTTGTTTATGCCTTTTCAGCCAACTAAATTATTCTTCCCTTCAAATTATGACCCATTATAGTATATATATTATTGGTTATATATTATTAGATATTTTTGGATCAAATTTTGTTCCTTCATTAATATATAGCCAAGGTAATATATAAACATAAAAAAATTACAGATATTCTGGAGGACTTAGATTAATGAAACTTCACAGTAGAACACTAAGGGTTATTTTGGGGTTATTTTGGTTCATGAGTTTATGTTGTATAGAAACATCAAAATATCATCAAATATGTTAATGTCATCATTTGTGATAATGCCCTGAAAGATGCAGTCTTGAAAACTCATTTGTTCCTAAATTCACTTCATCAGGAATAATTAAAGACTTTAAAATGTTTCCAAAGAGCACAACTAAGAATATTAACAAAGACATAAGAGCATGTAATGTAAATTACAAGCAAAATGTTTGCAGAAGTAGGAATGTATACTTTAGAAACTCTAGGAATGTATACTTTAAATGTGTAAAGATTTGTTGGATTTGGATCATATATTGGATAATTTTTTTTGCATGTTACTTGATTTCTAATTTCTTTGCCAAACAGCTTTGAACAACAGTGATGATTTATCCTGGCCCTCTGTAGTCCTGTTTTCTTTTTTTCAGCTCATTTTCAGAGAAAGTTCATGAAATTTAGGGTATTTCCCTGTCCAAGTTTTGCAGTTTATACCGGTAGGGTTAAAGTGACAAAACCCAATATCCATTGATTAATATCAGTTTAAAAACAGTTATAAGAGTTCAGGAGGGTGAACTGTTATTCACATAAATCCTCCTTGCACCAGATCAACTAGAGCTTTTATTACCATGATCACAGCCATAACTGCCACAGAAGTGTAACCAATTACACCTATTTTTAAACTGTATATCTAAACCACTTAAGAAAATGTCACCTGTATATCTTTTGTCTCATGCTCTTTTCAAATAATAGGCACAATTAGACAGCTTGAGGTAAGCTCTGCCTCACTCGCCATAACTACAAATCGTTTGTTTCCTTAAATTATATTTATTGTGACACTCTGGAATGGTGTACACACTAATTTCACTGCATAAATAGAAATTCGAGACCTTTAGGCTATATAGGTGGCTACTAGTTATGAAAATGAATAACCATGTTTTAAGAAAAACAAACAACATTTAGTTATCAATGGTCTTACTCCAAATCAAATGCATTACCTACCTGTCGACTCATGCTCTGGTTGTATATATTATTTGTATTTCAGTATTACTAGGAGCAAGGACAAGAACAATATTTAATCTGCTTTGGTATTCCCCTTAAATTCTTCAGTTTGAGAAATTATGTGAGCTTGGGATCTAAGTCCTACTTACATCAAAGTTCTTGTTTGGGTCCAGGTTAGTGTTCTGTCTTGGAAGCCGTTTTGCACAGCAATTCCTCCATTCTCTAGCACATCAGGGAGCAAATGCTTCAAAATTAGGGTCAGACAATTTTGAGACTATGGACAGAAACTTGGGTTCAACAGGGAAGTGGTCTAGGACAGCAAGTACTTTATTTTTTTATCCTCAAGAAGCATTTTCTCCCTTTGGCAACAAGAATATGCTATATAAAACTTAAATAAAACTGATTATCTTCTACTGCACCGAAATCTATACTTCTAACCCAAAAGCAAAAGAGGCTTAGGTTAACTTGAACTAGACAACAGTACATTAAGTCTCACTAAAACTGACTGATCAATATATTTTGTACTGTTTTTTACTATCAGTTTTCTTCGCAGTGCGCTCTAAAATTCCTGTGCATATATGATCAGCACTGCGTTTGTGCTTTGTAATACTAATTGAGCAAGATGTTAATTTGAAGCTTTCTGTGAGATGTTTGTCGCTGCTTTGTTGAGGTGGTGAGACGAGAACATGATTTGTGACAGGTCACTCGTGAGGTGGAATCAGTTTCATAAATAACCAGTAACTAGGCAGTGAAATTAAATTGTGGGGATGGAAAATATAGTTTAATTTTACGGTTAAATAGTATTAAAAAAGGGTTTTCGAATTTTCTAGCTGCAGAGCAGTTGGATTGAGGGAGTACCATTGCCTAGGGCTCCCTCTAGCGGTTCTGCTATGGGAAATGCAGCTCCCGGTGCCTTCCATAGGAATTCAGCCCGAATTCCTCACATCCCTCACATCTAAAATAAAGTTTTTATCACGGCAATTGGCTTCTCAATAAATTAAACAGGTTTTAAAGCAGTGGGATAAAGTACCATAGAAAATACGCGGGTTAAGGAAGTTGATGTTCTGCAGTAAATAAGTATTTCCTGCTGCGAGGAGCCTTCCTTCTTTTTAATGGAGAATCCTAATAAGCCAAGAGAAATGAAAGCTTGTATGGTAAAAATTAATAGTACCAGTGCATTTCTAGCTTGATGCTTCTGAAAGCACTTTTCAAAACATGCCGAACACTTTCATTGGGGCAATTGGGGAGCCCCAACACAAAACTGACTCTGGGGCAGTTACTGCATCACTTTGTGTGTCACTGTCTGATCAGTGGGTGACACAGTAAGGCAGGATGGCACAAGATGATCCACACAGAACCCCTTCATGGTGTGCAGCTGTAATTTGCATTCTCACTAACATTTTAAAGTCTTCTCTCCAGCTCAAGTACTTGCTAACCATTACCATCAGTTGCTGATAACCTCACACTATCTCCAGAAATTACAACAAGCATGTGGTCAATTCCCAAAAGCATTTTAAATATTCTTTGTTTTTATAGTTTAGATAACCTATATCCCAAAGAAATGCCATGCCACAACTGTATATCATATTGGTGGCCAAATTTGGAAAGGTGTTCAGCTGGTTCTTTATAGACAAGGGCCTACATCCAGTTTGCCACACACTCTCAAAGAGAGCTCAGAACACCTATCCACAGCAAATGTTATCCTGGTTTTCTCTGTATTGAAAAAAGAAAAGGAGTGAAAGAATGAATTTGTTCATTAATCATAAAAATATCCTAGAAATGAGCAGAAGTTACTATTGAAAAGTGGTTTGCTATAAGTCAGTCATGATTTGGGGTCTGAATTGTTATTTTCTTCACACAGGTATCTCATGGTTTAATGTTCATGGGTAGTTTAGTGAAGCACTAACAACAGGTGTGGTTATGCTGAAAAAAATACCCACATGTGATTCCAGATTTTGATTGGCAAAAAATTTTTGCAGGAAGTGGATGTAGAGCCCACAGCTAATAGCCAAAACTGGAGAGAGTGAACACAATGTCCTAAGATGTCAACTCAAACCCTAGGTAAGTCTTGTCAACAAACCATGTTGTGGAAGGAAGGTCTGGTATGTTACATAATCCTGTAAAAAAATGAATATTAGATATTTTGTTACCTAAATTGAATGAAAGGAATCCACATCCCACTGGCATGTCCTTCTGCATAACTCCTTCTTCCAAAACAATCCCAAGTATTTTTAAATTAACAACTTCCCTCACGGGTGAAATACAACAATCTCTGGAATGGGAATCACTAAGCCCTTGGCAGTATGACCCAGCTAGAAGCATTCATGCCCATTATCCACTATTATTTTGCCCTTGAAGCAGATGCTTGTTCAGCAATTCCTATCTTGTACTTACATCAAGTGAACAAAGTTCTTGGTTGGGTCCAGGTTAGTGTTCAGCCTTGGACACTCTGTTTTGCAAAGCAATTCCTCCATTCTCTAGCACATCAGTGAGTAAATGCTTCAAAGATAGGGACAGAGGATTTTGAGACTGTGGACATCAGTTTCTCTGTTTCTTTGAGGAGCATTTCTGATACTTGGATTACAGGGCCAGGGAAAATAATTTTCTGCAAGTCACACACCAGACTGAACTCCCTTCAGTATTATATAGCCACCAATACCATCAGCATTAAGATGATGCCAAAAAGGATGCCTAAAAAAATATCCTGTTACTAAAGAGCAATGATTTTCCCTTTTGCAAAATACAATATACTTAATAGCTTAAGAGATCCAGGTCTGATGATGATTTAAAAGCACTTTATTTTAACAGGTCTCTGCTCTCTCAGCAAGACAATACAAATAAATCTAAGCATGCAACACACTCGTGAAATCAATTGCATTTTTGAATGTGAAAAATCTGAGCTACATAGAACAATATCTGTATATGTCGTATTCAAACATAACTGGAGCGATATTTAAGATATTTCTGTTATTGAAGTATTAACTTTCATATTAAATAAGCACCTGACAGGCAGAAAAATTAAAAGACTTGCCAAGAAAACAGATTGAAGAGAGAACCCAGGTAGAAAATAAAGATGGATCTTCCAAGATGTAGGTTAGTGCCTGATTTACTGCACTTCTGCTGTTCTCCAGGTGCAGGTGTGGCCAGGGTAGGTCTCCACTTGCTTTATTATTGCCCTGCACAGCCACAGGGAGAAAAAAATCATGTATTTTGGTGTGGCCATCTCTGCCACTGTATTCCAGAACAAACAGCCCATTTCTATACTTGTGGTCATCCACTCAAAATCTCAATCATGACTCCACCTGATCATGCTCTAATAGCAAACACAATTCAGCTGACAGGAGAATAGAGAAAAACATATTTATTTAAGACCAACCAATATTTGAAGCTTTATAATGAATATTGAATGATATTTCCTAATATTTATATGTTAAAATAAGTTAAACAAGCCACTAAAATAAGGAGGGGGAGAAATGAAAGGATGTGAGTTTTCATACTACTACATAAAATATCCTGTGAAATATCCTGAAGGTTTATTTTTTCCTTTATAGGAAATCGCTTGTAATTGCATTCACTTAGGAGGAAATTTACTTTTATAATGGCAGGTAACAGAATAGCCTTTTAGTATCTTTTGTTTTGAATATTTGAACAGAGATGCAATGCTGTTAGTGCGCATCATTCCAAAATTTATAGCTTTTATAGTACAAGCTAATTTAAAATAATGAAAAAAATATTGTTTATTCTAGCATTTTTTTGCATGTCTAGACTGCTTCTTAAACACAAGCTGTGCTGTAAAGTACAGCAAAAGACACAATATATTTCAGCTTCCTTAGTTTGTTTCTATTTTGCAAGACATAAATCCCCAGGCACTCTTAAAGATGCAGAGAACAGCAGAGTGTAACATTTCTCACATTTCCAAAATGTATTTAAATGAAGAGTTTCTGCAGGTTTTTTTATTACTCAGTTTCCTGTTATCAAGGACAGGTATTTCATTAACTCCTCGCTTAAAGACTCAGTGTGATTTTTATCTTATTTATGTCATTTTAAGCTCTCACCTGTATTGTCATCGATATCATAGCTCCTGACTCTAGCAGGGAACTGGGTCCACAAGTTCCTGCCTGTGCACTAACTCTCCCTGACACCTTGTCTTGCTCAGCCCTGCCAGGCTGTGCCCTTTGGGGATGCGTGTGGGAACTTTCAACGTGTAGTAAAAATTCATGTATTTTATACATAATTCATGACATTTAAAAAACATTGTCACTTGACAGCTGAGTTGATAATAAAATTAGTATGTTCTACCTCCAGCTGTTAGGTACCAGACTTCCAAAACTCCATGTTTTAGTGGGTCTGGCAACAGCCCTGTGAGATGATCACCACCACTGGGGCCTGGCTCTCCCTCAAAAAGATAAGGATTTAGAAAACAAGAGCCTTTTAAAAAGAATGCAGTCTAAACTTCCTACATATCAGCAATAGGTGTATGCTATTGCCAGTCGTGGAATGAAAGGAGTAGGTTCCACATAAGCATGTGACAATGCTTCATCTCAATTTGTGGCCGTGGGGTTTATTTTTTTTTAATATATCTACGTCATTTCTAGTTAATATTTTGTTTGACATACAGTGATTTGATCTGAAGTTATGACAGTTTCTTGGGCAAAAAATAGTATTCTAGCAATAATTTCCAAAAAGAATGATCAGCCACTGTAATTATAAGCAGTGCAAAGGGTGGAAGTGAGAGACCCAATGGTTGTGTTCATTAGCAAGGTCAGATACAGCTATCAACTGGTATTTCTGAAGCACAGTGCAACAGGGATAAACACTGCTCCCACAGAGGGTAAAACTTGGGAATTCCCATTATCAAGAAGCAGGAGTAAAAGCAGTGCTAGTGCTCAAAAAACCCAAGTGGGATTTATTTTACATTTCCACTAAAAGGAGATGTGGGAAAAGGAAGAAAAAGAAACTATTGTTCACGTAAGTATACGGAGAATAAAAGTCTTACTTGGGATTGAAGCAAAATCCTAGTGAAAGATGTGGTACAGTGTGGTGGCAATTTGTTTCTGGAGTTTTTCTGCTGTTCTGACAGGAAAAAAAGAAACAAAGCAGAACTATGTGAGGCCTTCAGCAAAGACCTCCAACCTTATCTGTCAGCCTGGTGAAAGTAGTTCCCTTTTGTTCCCTGCACCAGCCTCCACACACACCCCACTCCCAGTTCCGAAGGGAAGGTTTGTGTCTCTTGTTTTCTTGCATAGAGACATAAAAGTGAATTACAATCTTTCTTTGAGGCTGTCATCTACAGTAGCCTCTCCATGACTTATTTGGCGATCACAGTAAGGCTACTCAAGCAATATATTTTACATGACCTTTGCAAAAATGCTGAGAATTCGTCCTACAGGCAGTGCATTTTTATTAACAGGTTTTTCCATGACTGTAAAGCCAGGAGTTGTATATCTAGGAGACTTTCCTCCTTACATTTTGAGAAGTTTATAGGAAAAAAAAATCTGTGCCTGTGGGAAGGGGAACCACAATTACTGCAATCAGGGGAAGGCAGAGAGAGACCCTGATCTGCAAGGCAGCAGACTTGGCTTCAAGGCACCTGCCCCAAAGTCCCAGGGACCTGCTGGGACACAGTTCTCTCTAAAACAGCCACAGTGCTCACAGCATCCTGAGGAATGAGCTGAAGGTGCTCTGTGGAAAGCATCTTTCTGAGAGTTTGCCTGTTAAGTGCAAGTTTCAGAAGGGAAGCAAGCTCGACCTTCACAGTATGCAAAACTTTGGCTCTGGTCCTAGCTCTTTTCACATGTGAATAGTTCCTGTGGGGCCTCTTCATGTGCTCAGAGTAACAAACAATTTCAGGGTTTAGACCTTGATCTGAATCAAGGGTAGCAGCAATACCTTCTAATAGACAGAAACATTTTTGTTCATAGCAAAGTAACACATTTCCTGCATGGACAGGGTTAATTTGACTCTGACTCTTCACTTTCATGATGTAGCTGCTCTGGTTTGTAAAGGATTCTTGCCCATTTCCAGGATTCCCTTCCAATATCTGTTAAATAAACCAACTACTCCTTACTCTTTTTAGGGCTTTTTTTAATGAAATAACAATTTTCACTAAATTTGACTCCTGGCTGAGTATTTCAAACACAGTTGAGGCCAAACTGCTGGATCCATTGCAGTTTATGCTTAGACACCACTGTGAAAAGCAGGACAGGTCATCCCCCCTAGACATGCCATTCTCACTCCTTTCTGGAATGGCTGATGCTATCTCAGTTGATTGCTCTTGCACAGGACAAACCATCCTGTAGGTCATTTCATCTCCCAGTAATATTCAAATGCATTGTAGTATTTCTTTATTTATCAAGCAATAATCTTTATTTTAACTTACTCCGAAGCAAAGAGGACAAGAACATGACAGTGTCCAATCCATCCAAAGAAATTCCTTCATCAATTGTCTCTTCTTAGGTGTAAAATACAGTTGTCATGGGCTTGGCTACTTTAGAAATCCTCTGTAATGACAGCTCAATGAAATAGGTATTAACAGGATTGGCAGCCAGTCCTCATCTGTATGCCACCCCTGTTATGTTAACCAAACACACACAGTTGCATGCTGCTTTCTTCATCCTTTTGGTTTATATATATATACATATATATACATCCCATTTTATTGCAAGGTGTTCAGAAATGTAGACAAACAGATATAAGTGACTGGTAGGTATTACTCTCAGCAGTTCTGCACTGCACCCAGGACAGGAACTCGAATTTGTGGGTAATGTTCTGTTTGTACATAACAAGGCACCTCTGCCATCTGTGTATGTGGGACGAATATAATGAAGTCACAACCTCACTAAATCCATAGAATTTAGCACCCAGGCTAATAAAATACAATGGGCATTTGGGTAGAGTCAGGCAACTGAAATATGGTATGGAAATATGACCTAGAAGAAAAGGCATTACATCTGTTCTGGAGTATTTCAGCTTGGTTAATGGCCATGCAATTGTTCATTCTTAGTCCATATTCAAAGACTCTCATGGAATAGATGAGTTAACAGGTAAGATGGAGACAATTCACTGAATGACTGGGGATTTTTAGAAGCTGCTTTTAGAACTCTCTCATCCTTGCACTTATATACTTTTATTTCAGAGAAATTCTGCCATTTACACTATATTTAGCGATAAAAGTGAGACATCACCTACATCTTGCTACAGGGAAGAAAGTAAAACAAGGCTATTGCAGACATTTCCATACTATTTTTAAAGAAGGACACTTTCATACTATTTTTAAAGAAGGACACATGAAAAACGTGTGCTGTTAGGGTAAGTGTAGTTTCTTTTCTTCATCAGAAAAGAGTTTAAAACTGTCAGAAAAACTGTCAGTACAGAAAAAATGCTGTTATTTATTAATAATTTTTCTGTTCACTGAGAAGTGCCTACTGCAGGCATCTGCCAAAAACACAGCAAACAATTCGAGATACTCGAATGATTAAAATCAACACCACAAATTAACTATTCATTACACTGTTGGGTGTTTTTTCACGCAAGCTGAACTCGCCCAACACTATCTCACTTTGCCATCACTGATCCCCGCACAGAGAACGAACTAACACGGTACAATCTGAGCTCTCGCCTGTCACACGGTCACCGATCTCCCCCAGGACAGTGCCCTGGGCTGCATCACCCCTCGTGCCCGGCGCTGAATAAACAAATAAATGCTACTCAGAGATACCCGTCTGTGAGTAGCTCTTTTCCAGCTTTTCTCGGCATCGGTTCGGCGGCTCCGGGACACCCCGGTCCGACCGCGGACCCGACACCGCTCGGGG
>NW_008664234.1:1526-2695 GCF_000695815.1 Acanthisitta chloris | reverse complement strand
TATAGTGGGGCTGCAAAGAAGGAGGGTTTATGAGTCTAAATGGGGATGGTTTGGGGGTCCAAATGGGGATGGTTTAGGGGTTCCAAGAGGATGATTTGAGAGTTTAAAGGAGGATGATTTGGCAATGCAAAAGGTGATGGTTTGGGAGTCCAAAGGGGGATGGGTTGAGGGTTTAAAGGAGGATGATTTGGCAATGCAAAAGGTGATGGTTTGGGAGTCCAAAGGGGGATGGGTTGAGGGTTTAAAGGAGGATGATTTGGCAATGCAAAAGGTGATGGTTTGGGAGTCCAAAGGGGGATGGGTTGAGGGTTTAAAGGAGGATGATTTGGCAATGCAAAAGGTGATGGTTTGGGAGTCCAAAGGGGGATGGGTTGAGGGTTTAAAGGAGGATGATTTGGTATTGCAAAATGTGATGGTTTGGGGGTCCAAAGGGGGTTATAGTGGGGCTGCAAAGAAGGAGGGTTTAGGAGTCTAAATGGGGATGGTTTGGGGGTCCAAAGGGGGATGATTTGAGGGTTTAAAAGAGGACGACTTGGCACTGCAAAGGGGGATGGTTTGGGAGTCCAAAGGGAGATGGTTTGGGGTCCAAAGGGGGATGGTTTGGGGCTGCAAAGCAGGATACAGTGGGGCTGCAAAGGGGGATGGTTTAGAGGTCCAAAATGGGATGGTTTGGGGTTTCAAAAGAGGATGGTTTGGGGGTTCAAATGGTGATAGTGCACAGATCCCCCCCAGCATCTCTTCCAGGCCCCCTACAGCCCTCCCACTCACCTGGCAGAGGCTGGGACAGGTGAGCTCCTCCTCCAGGGGCTGGGAGCTTGGAGGAGAAAACAGAGACATCAGAGGTGTCCCTGGCCTTCAAGAGCCCTGAGCACCCCCTCAGTCCTCCCTGGCCCTCCCAGGCCCCTGTCCACTCCCAGTCCCTCACACAACTCGGTCTGGTCTTACCTGGTGCTGCCAGGCGGTGCTGCCAGGCAGGTGGGTGATGGATGCCAGACTGGGGTCAGGGGCTCTCAGGCCACTCTGACTCTCATCTCGTGTCCACAGCGTGTCCTGGGGAGGAGAGGGTGAGACCAGCAGCTGCCACCAGCCCTGGGTGTAGGTCTGGGGTGTGCAGAGGCTCACCTGGAAACGTGTGGCCAACCTGTCCAGCGAGGTGTCCCCATTGGTGT
>NW_008664234.1:0-1503 GCF_000695815.1 Acanthisitta chloris | reverse complement strand
CCTGGGGACCAGGGGAGAGCACAGGAGTCTGGAATCTGCCCCAGCAGCACACAGACCCTGTGCATGGCATGACCCTGCAGCCCCTGGCAGGTGGGGAGAGGCACCAACTGGGACCAGTTGGCCAGGTAACGGCTGCCAGCGCTGCCTGGCCTCATTAGCACCTGACTCCTTAATTAGAGAGCCGGGATAGGCTCCCGTGGGGATGGCACAGCCCCAAGAGTCGCCGGAGGGGAAAAACAACCAGAGTACACGTGGCTGGAGACCTGAACCCACGTGGGGACCCTGCTGGGACCCAGGTGTCCAGGCTGCCACCCCCAGCACCCACCTCTCCACCTCCAGCTGGAGCTGCCCAGGGCTCTGCTTGATCTTGTTCTGTGCCTCCACGTTGAGCATCTCGGCCGTGCTCTCCCCATTGATGGTGACAATGACATCCCCTGGCCGGAGGTCACCTGCAGCTGCTTTCCCATGCTCTGTCACCTCCGAGGAGAAGGAGACATGGGGACAGCCCCAGTGAGTCCCCACGTGCAGCCCTCACACCAAGGTCTGCATCAATCCCTGAATCCCACCCTGCTGGGATGCTCCCACCAGGATCCCAAAACAATGCCAGACCCTCTGCAGGGGTTGGGCTCACAGCCATGGAAACAACACCCGGAAACTTGGCACAGCCCTGCCCAGCCCGGGGGTGGCACGAGCCCCCGCGTCGCCGTCGCCCGCCATGGGCTGTTCCCACGGAGCACAGGATCCCTCAAGGACAGCAAACAGGATCCTCTCCCCGGAGCAGCCCAGCACGGCGCCCACATGGCGCCCCAGAGCCTTCCCCAGGCCAGGGACACGTGGGGGCTCCTACCTTGGAGACTGTGATTGGCTTCCTGAAATCTCTTCCCCCCGAGATGCGGAAGCCCCACGGGGCTGGGCCGGGCAGGGTCACCCTCAGCGACATGGTAGTGGGTGGCTCTGGTGGGCAGGATGAGGGATAAGGGGATGAGGCAGAGGAGACCTTCTCCTCCCACCCCCAGACGACCCAACAGGTCCCTGCTGCACCCCAAGGGTCCCCACACAGGGTGATGGAGATCAGCAGTGCCTTCCTTCCGGCACTCGAGGGTGTCACCAGCCACTGCTGCTTCCTCTTGCTGCCCCAAGGCTGGTGGCTTCCTCCCCTGGGAGCACAGGGGTCCTGGGCACACAGTGGTGCAGCTGAGACAGCCAAGGTCATTCCCAGGGGTTGGAGCAAGGCAGGAAATCAGTGATGCCTTGGCAGCTAGGCCAGTGCTGTGGGATGGCAGGACAGGGCAGGGCCAAACCAGTGGGGTTTGGAGAGCAGGATGTGGTGGCAAAGGACGAGTCCTGCTGCTCACCACAGCAGGGTCCAACACCCAGCAAGAACCACCACCCCCAGCCCTTCATCCTGCAGCAAATCCTCACTGGTACAGGATGCTGAGGATCCCCCGGGGGTGGCACAGGGTCCCCATGACCCCCCAGGGAGTGCAGCAGCTCTTGGCTTCG
>NW_008664233.1:0-8038 GCF_000695815.1 Acanthisitta chloris | reverse complement strand
CCCTTGTCCTGCCACTGCAGTTCCTCACAATGAGTCCCTCTCTGCCTCCTCTGTAGCCCCTTCAGATACTGATTGACTGCTGTGAGGTCTCCACACAACCTTCTCTTCTCCAGGCTGAACAGCCCCAACTCCCTCAGCCTGTCCTCACAGGGGAGATGCTCCAGTCCTCTGATCACCTTTGTCCTCTGGACTTGCTCCAACAGTTCCATGTCCTTCTTACATTGAGGGCACCAGAACTGTGTGCAGTATTCCAGATGGGGTCTCACCATAGCAGAGCAGAGGGGGAGAATCACCTCCTTTGACCTGCTGCCACACTCCTGTGGTTCAGCCCAGGATTTGGTTTGTTTCTGGGCTGAGCTCACACTGCAGCTCATGGTGAACTTGTCATCCACCATCCTGCCCAAGTCTCTCTCCTCATTGCTGGTCTCAGTTACTTCCCTACCCAACCTGCAGGTTTGCCTGGGATTGCCATGACCCAGGTGTAGCACCTGGCACTTCATTTTGTTGAATTCCATGAGGCCGCACTTCATTTTGTTGAACTCCATGAGGCTCATCTCAAGCTTATCAAGGTCCCTCTGAATGTCCCATCCCTTCCCTCCAGCTGTGACTGCCTCACACAGCTGGTGTCCTCAGCAAACCTGCTGAGGGAGCACTCAATCCCACTGTCCATGTCAGTGCTGGTACGTCCCTGGTCTCCTTACAGCTTGCAGCAGCCAGGGACATGGGAATGGTGTCCCTGTGCCCACAGCCCCTCAGTGACTGCAGCTGGTAGACACACACTGCTGCCATGCTGCAGGCATCCTTTAGGTGTGCTTAGATGGGTAACGTGCTTTTAGAGAGGAAATATTGAGGAACTTTCCTTTTGGAAATGTCAATGCTGCAGCACAGACAGTGAAATCAACCTCTAGGAGAAATAAATCTAATATGGAGGAAGTTTGCTTGTTTGCTTCCCACCTGAGCAGGTAGTTTAGCTGTGGAACTCGCTGCCCCAAGACATCTGTATTATTTTTTTTCCCCTGAGCAGGTAGTTTAGCTGTGGAACTCACTGCCCCAAGACATCTGTATGATTTTTTTTCGCTGTTTTCAAAAGCACCTACACAAGCCCTTACTGGAGTCAGGCCCCTGTGTGCATGACCCTGAAGACATCCCTCTAGCTTTGCATCACCCTCAGGACTGGTCAGGGTTATAATGGGTATATTCAGTTATCAGCAGTTTAAGTAAAAATAGAAGAACTGTTTTGTGTTGGATCAGACTAACTCTTCCTCACTTCTAACTCTTTGGTTTTGCCAGGGATCAGCATCATGGGAGGGACACAAAGATCTCCAGTACATGGAAGCATGACATCCCTTCCCAGACTCCACAGGCAAAGGCTCAATTTGGCTTTGGTAAGAAGGGCTCACATCACTAGAAACTTTTGTTACTTTAATTATAGCTTTTAATATTGTCTGTAAAAATATTTGAGACTTGCTGAACTCTTTTCTGAATCCTGCTAGGACCCCTGGGCTCCATCACACATGGCAGAAGCAAATTCCACAGGTAATATGTGGACAGTGTGAAAAGACATTGCCTTCAATTGCCCTCATATGATTTCTAATGTAATTGAATGTCTCTGGTTTTCACACAATAAAACACAGAGATGGGTTCCCAGTGAACCTTTTCGAGCTGCTCATTCTTTTCTGGAGTTTATCAAGCTGCAACCACAAAGAAGAGGAAAAAAGCCTTTGACTCAACCCTGTCTGGGGAGGAAAATGCCTTTGTTTTTACTGTGGGATTCTGCTTCCCATTTGCATACAGAATTATAAGCACTCCTAGTACTCTGGTTAGTGTCAAAAGTAAGTTCTTGAAGCTCTTCCCTTTCCTGCACCTTGGGTTTTCCTGGTCTTCTTGCAATAGCAATGCCAGTATAGGAGATGAATATAAAGTGTGAGTGAGCAAAATCTGCCACACTGATAAGGGCATGTGAAGAGGAAAACCCTGCTAAAGCCTCAGGCCTCCTCTTTAGTTTGCAGGGTTGCAAAACATGAAAAAATCCCCTGTTTATTAAACTGGACAAACGTGGTCCAGAGCAACTGAGAGACAGATGTGGAACCCCATGATGCCAGGGCTACAGATCCGCTTTGCAGGCTAGAACAATACTTTAAAATGAACAATTCATTACTCTGATCTGTGAAAAGCAAATGAAGCTCAGCCTTTCCTAACCTTGACATTTTCCAGACTGCTGGCCAAATCCATGGGCAGGACACTTCATGTTGGTAGAATAGAGGAAATAAGGCAAGAGCTGTTTCTTCTGTTGGCAATCATGGTTTAAAATATAACAGGATAAAAGCTTTATTTGATTTGAAATGCTGGAGAGACCAAAGGAGGCAAATACACATCTTTGTTTTATACTGAGCTTGCTCTGTAGAAAGTCATTGTCTTTCAAGGTGCTCAAACTTCCTGCTCTCTCCCATATTTGAGGTAGGCTTTTTTAATGCAGTAATTTCACGGAATTTTTTTGCACTAATTCACTCCTCACAAATGTTAAAGCCTTTCACAAATGTTAAAGCCTTTCATTTATCCCTGAAATCCTTTGACAAAGTTGTCTGGCTCTGAAGAGCATCAGAGTTTGCTTCTAACAGGAAAAAAGGTGTGCAGTTGTCTTGTCTGTGTCACTGCAGAATAGAGCCAAAGAACTGAACTGTGGCCTCAGTCAGTGCTGTGTGTTCTCTTCAATGCAAGGCTCCTCCACTAAAGATCTCTTTTTTTCTCCTAATGTGGTTTGTTAGCTTTCAAAAAGGAGACCTAAGGATGTGATTGAACCTTGCAGAAGGAAGAAAATCTGAAATGCAGGCTGTTCTCCTGTTCTGAACTTACAGCAAACCTTTGCAGAGGGCTCAGCATTGTTGCTAAATAAATGTAGAGTTACCGTACTGTGTGTGGAAAACAGGGAAAGCATAGGGAAATACCAGCTATGTGTTCATGGCTTTATGAAAAGGACATTGTGCTTAATGACATCTTTCATGTAAGTAAAACAAAACAGCTACCTACATCATTTAAGTAATTTCAATCCAAAGGAGTATAAATCCCCTTCTTCCCTCCCCACCTTTCTTAGGATGTGGGAACAAAGTGTATGTTCCCTTGTTGGTATGAGATGGAGTTTGAGATGGATTCAGGCTTGCTGACACTGGTGTGCAAACAAGTGAATTGTGGAGAGAAGGACAATAATATTCTGTTTCTAGAGATATTCAGTTTGTCACTTACAGGTCTGAATATGATTATTCCTATCATATGTTTATACAAGATGAATTTGTGCTCAGTAAAAAATTTAGAAGTCGAAGTGGTGAGTGTCAATATTAAACTTCTTGGTTTACGGTAGACTTTTGTGAGGAAAAATAATGTGCTAGCTAAGGAATAGAAGATGCAGCGGCCAAACATTTTTGTCTTGATCTGCTGTGCTGCTTGGTAAATCTGCAATTTTGAACCATAGAGTAAGTGAAGAATGGGAGACCTTCAGGAAAGCAGAGATGGGAGGAGAACAGGTGGCAGAAGATAGACTTAGTTAAAGGCACTGCCTTGTCTTGATGGTGGATTAATGATCTGTTCAAAGAGTACAGTCATCCATTTTTTAGTAGGGCCTGTTGCTGTAGGACAAGTAGTAATGGTTTTAAACTAAGAGAGGCTAGATTTAGACTAGCTATAAGGAAGAAATTTTTTATGATGAGGGCAGTGAAACACTGGAACAGGCTGCACACAGCCATTGTGGATGCTCCATCAAGGTCAGGTTGGATGGAGCTCTGAGCAATCTGATGCAGTTTGAAAATCTTCCTGCTCATTGCAGGGCAGTTGGAACTAGGTGACCTTTAAAGGTCCCTTCCAACCCAGATATTGTGTGGTTCTGTGACACACACATGCACATCCACACCCCCCTTCAGAGGGCTAGCTGATCTGCCAGAGAATGCCTTGCAGATGTGACTTACCAGCTTGGAATGACCCCACAGAGTCCCAGAGTATGAGGCACTGTGCATCTATATTTCTAATGGCTAAAACTGGCGCTGGGAAAGGCTTTATGGCTCTGAGTGTTCCCTGCTCTGGCACAGTCCCCAAAGACACAAACCAGAGCAAGAGTGGGTGAAAACAAAGTGCAACAATTTGTAAGATCATTCTCCAGAAGGCCATGTGCATGTGCTACTGCAGGTTGCTGCTCCACTTAGCCATTGTAAAGCTATTTTGGCAACCAGGGTCTGCTCACTGGCATGGCCTAATGCTGCGTTTCTTGCTGTGTGTTTTGTCCCTGTCCTCCCCCAGTTCTGTCTATTACGTGACAGTTTCTGCCAAACAGCGTTAGTGCATTAGCCACTTTTCAAACGATTGCTTCCCCACTGGGCAGAGTCTCTTCAGAGTGAGAGGACAGAGACCACAAGCCTCTTAGCTCCAAAGAGATTTTTTCCCCTCTCCAGTTAGTGGTATTCCCTGAGCCCTGCTGATGAAAGACACAGATGTGTCTGCAGAGGAGCAGCTCTCAGTGCTTGCCTCATTCCCCAGAGCCCTCTTCAGCCAGTTTGATGTCTAAGTGGAAGGGAAGAAAATAAGCTGACAGTGGGGTTACCACCCAGATGATTTTCTGAATTGATTAGCTGCTTTTTCATAGGTCTCACAGCCATACAAACAGCCACCTCGTTGGATCTCACAAGCTAAGTAATGACCTCGGCTAGGAGAGCTCTAGAGAAAGACCCGCCATAATGATGTGCTGCTTCCTAGGAAAGAAACAAAGGAAAAGCCAGGGGAAAACAACATGAAGGGAACTAAATAACAGCTTAAAGAGGCAAGGGAAATGCAGCTTGCAAGAGTGAGGCGAAAAATAAGCACCTTTCAACAGCAGCTGCAATTGTACCTTAAGGGGTGGGCAGAGAGGAAAAGACAGCTCAGATCACAACTTTTCCAGGTCAAGCCTGTGAGTGAAGGGCAGGCTCAGCAGCAGCTGAGGGCCTTCTTTGGGTGTGTTATGATAGAGGTGATGTTGTAATAAAATCCAGATCCCTTCGAGCTGTCATGTGCTGCCCAGCCCACTGCCACATGTGGGATGGCCAGGAGCAGCCCCAGCAGCTCCAGCCATGACCTCCCTGACAAGCATCACCCTTAACCCAAGGCTCCCACACCCAAACCTTCCCAAACGTGCTGTTCTTAGCTAGTGCAGGCACTGTCTGAGCCACAGGCTCTTTTTTTTCGCCAGTCTCTGCCCTGCTGCTGCCCAGTGGGAGCTGCAGGCAGCAGTGCAGGCTGTCAGTGCACACTGGCTGGCTGGGGTCTTGCACCCCGGTAGCAAAACCTCTGGATGTGCAAATAGGAGGGCCTGGGGCAGGACTGCTGAGCCCAGTTGGCCATATTAGGCCTTTCTCAGTTTTTCCCAGCATTTCTGAGAGGGAAGGCTCTCCTTTAGCATCCTTGGGCAGCCCCACTTGTGGGGAAGCTGCATCACAGGCAGGGAGGGTGGGTGAAGCCCTCTCTGACCAGGCTGCAGACAGAGCACAGTGGGGTCCATGATTGTCCCACACAAAGCATGAGCTTCACAAGCCTCTGGGCAGAGACTGCTGCTGGCCTGGCAGCAGGTGCCACCAGGGAATGTTCTCCACCTCTGTTCTCCACAGAGGTGGTGAGTGGATTAAGAGGCCTGAGTTGTGGAAGTGTGGATGCTTAGGCTGGGCTTCCAAGGACTATGCTAATTTAGATCAGATACTGAAAATCTGTCTTTGAAGGGGAACAAATGGTCCATCCTTCCTTATCTTTTGCTCCCACCTCCTTCTCATACCCCGGAATAATGCAGATTAGACGAGGGTGGGTGAGTGAAAAGTGTGCTATGGAGCCTCGTCTCTTTGCTCTCTCCCATCTGTGCTGTGCTATCCTGCCAGAGGTTTTTATTTGACCAAAAGAGAAAAAAAAAAACCCTGGAAATAAAACCCACACACTCTATATTCCCTCTGCAAGTGCCCCAGCTCAGAACTGCAGCCTGCTGCTCTCAGTGCCTCTAATTAGCTAAGCAAGGCAAGCACTCATTAGCCCCACCTGGGTCACTCTGCAACTGGGAAAGGGAGCATTAACCCCAACATGGCTCTGGGATAAATGGGTGAGAGGCAGATCTGTGCCCTGTGTCTGTCTGTCCTGGCAGTCTGGCCCTGGGGTAGGTGCCTTTGGATGCTGCCAGCAGGGCTGTTTGTGCAAGGAGGGTTGTGTGCTGATAGTGCTCCTCTGCAGTCCAACCTCCCAGGGAGGTGCTATCAGCTGCAGGTTTGGAGGGGAACTTTGGGAGGGACAAATATTTGTTGCAGCACTGCAATTTTAGCTGTTCTTGCACTGTAAGTGCTTTGCTGTAAGTGTCTCCCAGGATATACCTGTGTGGGGGTAAAGGGAGGCTCTGGCACCATGGGTACAGTGAGAGTGTTTGGCTTGACATTGATCTGATGTTTCATATCAAAAACTTCAGAGAGCTAAGCAAATCCAGATGCCAGCTTAATTAAAAAAATTAGATTATTTTTGCTAAAGTTAGGGCATAAGGAGTAAGTGAAGACCAAACCTGTTCCCTGTGCTATCATCCAAATATTTCTATCCTCCTTTGTCAAGGTTTTTCTCAGCTCAGCTATTCTTTTTTGGCTGTGGTTGTGCATCAGGCCCCAGTCTAGAGCCTGTCATGATGGGTATGACACACACACATGGGACAAATCAATCACTGTCTCAGGCTGCTTGAAGCCTTCAAGTAAAGGCCCTTATAGACTGGATTCACCCCAAGTGAGCAGGTAGAGTCAGTTTTGTTATAGAAATAAATGTTCCTTGTTCAGTAAAGTTCATTATTTTTAGGAAATTGGTGCTAAACCATAGAAGGCATCTCTCTGGGAAAGGGGCAAGAGAGGAACAGGAGCAGCTGCTCCTGGAGATGATGAAGAACACCATGCAGGGGTAAGTGCTGAAAAATTATGCCTCTGTCCTTCTCTCTGTTACAAAGAAATGGGGCACAGCAGCTGCAGCAGCCAGCAGCAGGAAAAGGATGGAGAGTGCTTAAAATACTCAACTCTGAGTGCAGGGAAGCCCTGCCTTCCTCTGTGTCCCCCATCCTGCAGGTGGGAGGAACTTTGGGGCAGAGAATGCCAGTGCTGGAGCCTGGTAAGAAAGACACCCCTTTGAGGATTGGGAATTATACTGGGTATACAAAAATATGCTATCTGGCCTCTCATTCATCCTTTACAATCAGGGTAGAGCAGTTAGTGAACCCCCTGAGTTCTGCAGGGCAGGCTGCACAAATGATAGCACAGCAATGAGCCACTGAATCAGCAACTGAGCAGTGACTGCAAGTCACCCCCTGCCCTCTGCTCACAGACTTCGTTTTCTGGGGACCACTTCTCACCAAGTATGGAGATACTGGGAATTGATGTAACAGGCTGACAGCCATCTACCTGAGCTCCCTAGAGCCATTCTGGAGCAGGTAAGCCATTCCTCCCCAAACCTTGTCCCCTCCTGTGCCACTTCAGGTGAAGGGCCAAACTGTTTGCCTGAGATGCTAGAGAGCTCCTCACTGAGCAGCTTTGAGATTTCCATGCAGTTCCCTAAGCAGAAAGGTTAAAAAGGATTAATCCATGTAAGCTACATGTGTACACACACGGGTACGTGCTCATGCACATGCAGGTCTCCTCACATGAACAACACTGTAGGAATTTCTTGCTATCCTCACCATGCAGGCTGTCAAAGCAGGCAATAAAGCCAAAGCATGGCTAGGAGTGATATGGAATCTGTAACACACAGTTAAGCAGATCTTCTAGTGAACAGTGACATATTTGGCTGTTGACTGCAGCACTTTTTGCCTCCTCCTGTAGCATTAAGGGCATTTAACAGAGACCTGTTAATAAAATTGCATAGAGCTACAGCTACATGTTGACATCTTCATTTCACAGACAAGGACCTTGAGGCATACTGATCACTGATACTCACAGCAATTTTGAATACTAAAACTGATAGCATTAAAAAACAAACAAAAAAAACCAACAAAAAGGGTTACTATCTATGCTAGCTCTTT
>NW_008664232.1:0-9690 GCF_000695815.1 Acanthisitta chloris | reverse complement strand
GGCTGGGGCGGTGTGGGCTCGCCGGGTCCGGTGCGGTCAAGAGTGCTGGGATCGGGTCTGGAGGTGCTTACAGCTACACCACCCTGAGAACGCCCGAACGCGTCTGATCAACTCGTCTGATCTCGGAAGCTAAGCAGGGCCGGGCCTGGTTAGTACGTGGGTGGGAGACCCCCCGGAAATACCGGGTGCGGTAAAATTTAACAAGTGCGCAAGTCGTTGTGCCCAGGACAAAACCCTGGATCAGGACAAGAAGCTCATCATCAAAATCTTCAATGTTTCTTTGCAAGTCAGGAAAGGTTTGGCCACGTGGCTGTGGCTTTTCTGACATCCCCCATCAGTTCAAGGGAAGCCACCAAGCAGTGTTCCCTGAGCATCCTGTCGCTCTGTTTGGGTGGTTTCTGTGCACCCAGCATGCACTAAAGGGATTTTGGCAGCATTAAAATAAGGACTGGCTAGATTTAGCTAACAGCTGTGTCTTGGGAAGAGGGTGGAAACTGGCCCTCACATCCCACCTGGGTGCATGTGGCTCCTGGCTGCTGGGAGGGCTGGTGACAGCCCAGAATTGAGGCTCTGGAGGAGCAGTGGAAGAAGAACAAGCCAACCTCCTGCTTTAGCACCTCCTTCATTACAGCTCTGCCAGTCCTGGCATCACAATGTTCTTGTGCCCCATCAGACCACCCAGCACAGGGTCAGGGACACTGTGCAGCAGGTGAAGCACAGACAGGTTCAGGGAGCTGAGGCCTTGCAGCACAGCAAATGAGGCTCCTGCCCAGCACCACAAGGAATGTAACCCAGTGCTGCACCCAGCAGGGCAGGGCACACCGAAGACCCCCAGCTCCTGCCCCCAGACAGGATTATTGGGGAATTTTCCTCAAACCCACCCTGTTCATGCAGGAGCAGCTCACCTGGTGTGAGGAGTCCTCACCCCTAACCCCTCTGCAGGAGTTTTGATGTATTTCCCCCCAAAATAGAAAAATTCAGCCTCCAAACTGCAGCCCTGAATGGCAAGAAGTGAAGGGAGGAGGAAAAGATAGCTAAAACCTTTCCAGCACCTGTGTCCTCTTGCTAATGAACAGCTCAGATCTCCCACGCCCTCAGGGAAGATTAATTATCTTTGATTAGTCATTTGTAAGGACAAAACACAACCCATTGCCTTTGGAATTGCTCTCCCTTTGAAGGATCTTCTGGCAAAGGCAGATAAAGCTGCAGCTCTGCTGGGAACATGGATCTGTGTTCCAGGAGCAGCACCTGGAGGCCAACTGCACCCCAGTGACACAGGGGCTGCCCCCAGAGCCACCAGCCTTCCCCCAGAGCCCTGGAGAGGAGACACTCCCTCTCCTGGCCCAGGTGTGAGTTAAGAACCACAGGGAGACATCAAAGCTGGTTTTCAATTAAAAAATAAATAACTCTAATTTATTAAGAAGTAAACTCTTCTTACAATAAGGCTCATACATAAGTTAAACGTTTGTCTTAACAATAACAAATAAATACTCTTATTTACAGAACAGTGTTAACTCTAACAGTGCGTGTTTCAGAGCAGCTGCTGGTGGATTATCTCCCACACCATCCTCCTGCGGAAGTAAGGCATGTGTTCCTGGAAAGGGAAAGGGGAGAATCCAGTAAATGGGAAGTCAGGAGGAAGAGGCAGAAAATCTCCATAAACAACCAGGCAATTCTTGGATGGGAAGTTGCTTTTCAGACCTGTCAGCACCTGCCATGAGTGCCATGGACCTGCCAACATCCTCACCTGTGTGAAGGTGATGGGTTTGTCTCTGGAGATGGAATCTGCAAACTTGCAGACAAACACCCCACAGTCACTGCCATTGGTTTGCTGAGGGATCTCCTGAGCGACACCAAAAGACACAGAGAATTTTCACCTCAGAGGAGCAGCAATGTCATCAAAGCACACACTACCCCACACCGACAGCTCCTGAAAACCTCCTTCCATGCTCCATTTCCCACTCCTGAACCCAAGGAATAGTCCCAGTTAATCCTCTCTGCCTCCTTGGGAAGCATCAGCCCCTCTATGACGAGGAGTTCTAGTTCCCATTCCAAATCCAGGTGCTGCTCCCATACCTGTGGGCCCAAACTGCGAAGAGTCCACTCAGCAACAGGGAGTTCCAGGTTTTTTTTCTCCCTGCTCTCCTCTTGCAGGTATTGTCTGTTTAAAACAAAACAAAATCACTCTCCATCTCCCTCATTTGGGGCAGCAGAAAGAAGCTGCTGAAGGGTGACAGGAAGGTGAATGGCAGCAAAATGTTGGAGGATCCTCCCAGCAGTGGATTAAGGAATGTGGAGGAAAAATCCCAATGTCAAGTTTTGAGACACTGAGAGCTAATGGCCAGGAGTGAGACCAGCAATTCCAACAGACACTTCCACAAAAGCTCATGGCTTAGGTCAACTCTCCCCAAATCACACGTTATTGGAGGAGGAGAGGAAAAACCAAGCAGGGAGCCATAATGCCACCATCCCACCTTGTGCCAATCACACTTTATTGGGGGAGGAGAGTAAAAACCAGGCAGGGAGCCATAACGCCACCATCCCACCTTGTGCCTCTGGGAGGACAAACACATTGGGGCTAATGCCTCTGGCTGAGGGAATTCCCAGGCCACCAGCTGCTGGGAAAAGGCTCTAGAGGAAAGAATTCTTCTGTGCAGACCTGTTGTTACACCTGTTCCCCTGCTGTGAACTGTTCAGGAGAGCACAGGCCCAAACCAACACGTGGTGTGTCTGTGTTGGGCTGCTCTCCTGCTCTCGCTCCACAGAGCTGCTGCCTTCAGGGGGTGTACATCAGACATGAAAACCTGCACCTGTCACCCTTCAGGAGGCTCCAAACACCGAGTAGAGCAGAAGAGGTCCAAAGTGAGGAGCAGCAAGTGACAGTGCAAGGAACAGTTCAAGTGGGGAGGGAAAAAGGGTTCAAAACAACCAAAAGGATAAAAAAGCTACTCACAAGAATGTTTCGCAGATTTTGTCGCCTTTCTGCCCCAAGGAGTCGAAGTACTTGATGGTTTTTCTTCGGACGTCTATGACCTGGGATTAAAAGGCAACTTAGGCAAAGCACAGCCCAAACCCTACAGGACATTTCTTCCTGGCTTTGCCCTAAAAAGGGCAATAATAAAAAGGCAGTTTGACTCACCAGCAGTGTCCAGTGCAGTCTGAGGTGAATGGGCACCAGGATGAGATCCTGCTGGAAGACATCTACACCCCTGGTCCATCTCTTTACTGCCTTGTACCCTCCAGTACAGAGTTTGGGGTAAAAGAAGGTACTGAAGGCATGGACCACTGGATAGCCTTCTTTCTTGCTTCTGTCTACCAGAAGGCTCATGTAGAAATTGATGATCTGCACCACAGAGAAGAAAGTTGAGATGTAAAAGAAGACATCAACATGTCTTTGCTGGCTACTCTTGAACTGAGAGAACCTCAGCTGTCACTTTGGCTCTGAGAATTTTACACTTGGTGACTTGTGCTGTTGAATAAAAGCACCTGCAACTGCTCCAGGAACCCAAAGTGACTCCTGGGATCTGCCAGAGACACCAGACCCGTACGGACCCAAAGTTGGGACTGTACAGCTGTTCCCGGGCTCTGCAGTGGAGCTCCTGTCCCCAGAGAAGGCTAGTTCCCAAATTCAGCTATTCCCAAAACAGTGCTGAATTGGAGCCCTGCTCTTACCTCATCGTTCAGCCAGCACAGCTGCTGCAGGGTGCAGATGTCTTCCCGAGTCACCTGGAGCTTGAAGGCACTGCTCAGGATCTCACTGGGCTCACCTTGGCCAAAGGCAGCCGTGATCTCTGTCTCCATGGCCTGGAACAGGTAATTCCCCAGGGAAGGACTCATGAGACAGGGCATGGAGCACACTGACCTCAACCAAAGCCTGAGTTTCAGTTCAGGTGCCAAAGGCTGGGCCAGGCATTTGCCAAGTCAGCAGTAGCACTGGTTAGTTTTTCTGGGCACACTTACCTCTGTGAGTGGAGCAAAGTCTTCGGTTCGTTCTTCAGAGCTTGGGAATGTCTCCCTGTCCACAAAGAATAAGTCTTGGGACAGAACAGGTGTTAGAATGTATGGAAATAACATTCCCTGGGAGACTTCAGCTCCACTTTGGCCCTGTGAGACAAAAGGACAGGAGCTTGGCAAGCAAGCACAGGGTTTTGCTGTGGGACAGCACAGACTAAGAGGAGCTTACCACTGCACTGGGTTGTTTTCCTGGTACTGCCTGGTCATGAGAGTCTTGAGTCTTGGGACAGAACAGGTGTTAGAATGTATGGAAATAACATTCCCTGGGAGACTTCAGCTCCACTTTGGCCCTGTGAGACAAAAGGACAGGAGCTTGGCAAGCAAGCACAGGGTTTTGCTGTGGGACAGCACAGACTAAGAGGAGCTTACCACTGCACTGGGTTGTTTTCCTGGTACTGCCTGGTCATGAGAGTCTTGTGGTGGTGTAGCTGTGAGGTGAGGAGAGAGAAAGAAGTGAGTTGGATATCTGTACTGTCCCATGAAATCCTCAGCAATTCTCCTCCTGGGTAAGAAATGCTGTTTGAAGGCTGATTGTGACTAGATCCTCCGTTGCACACAGGAACACATGACAACATCTCAGTTTCCTGTCCCATTCCTTTTGGAGCAGCAAGACTGGGACAGATGAGAAGCTGAAACTTCGCAAACTAACTTCCATCTACAGGTACCAAACTCCTTTTGTTTCTCAGGAAAGAATTCTTTTAGAGAATGTTCTCTAAATTAGAAAACATTCGGAGAACACTGAAGAATGTTTTACCCTCTGGAAAACAGGAAAGCAACTAGCACTTCCTCTAGTGCTTTGTGATCTCCCGGTGACCAGTACCACATGTTGGGGGTTCTACTGCCAGGTGGGACTTGAACATCTGCAACTGTCCTTACAGCCAAGTGCAGTTGGCTTATGGGAACTAAGAGCAGCACATGGAATTTGGGGGAACACAGCACAGCTTTAGCAGGGCAGCTGTGTTTGAGGGACAAGTGGCTTCTGAGCAACTCCAGAGCCACCAGCCAACTGCTCCTCTCCTCCAGCACTGAGACAAACAACAGGGTTTGCCTTCTGGAGGCTGGGCCATGCACATAGAACCATAAGAAACAAGAACCACGACTAAAAGAGCCTCTCACCTGATCATAACTCCCCTCTGAGGCAGCTGGGGGCTCAAAACATCTCCACATTTGGCACCTGCAGAGAGAATCAGCAGGATGAGAACAAGGAGGTGACTTTCCTCTCCTGCAGCTCTACAGAGCAATCAGGTTCTGGGTGATCACACAAAACCTTTCCAATGATGAGTTAGAAGTCCAAACTCTGGCACCTGCTCAGAAGTCACTTCAAACCCCACGTGATTGCATAACAAAGGCCCAGAGATGTAATAAGTAGTGCTGAGAAAATATTTAGAGCAATGAGCGGGGGGAAAAACACCTGGGACAACACTAAGTGTATATGCAGTTAGCTGACTTGACTTGAAAGCTTTGCTGTCATAGTCCTGTCTAGCATTCAAAAGGGGTTAAAGAGTAGCTCAGAGCAGCCCCCCGAGGTAAGTAGCAGCATCTGAGAGTGCCAGTCACAGATTCACCCTCCCCAGTACAAAAAACAGGTCCTACAACCTTCCCCTGGGCAGTGGGGTCACATCTGCAGCTACAAACAGTACTGCTGTAGGCATGTCTCAAATACAACTGGAACCCATTTTTCTCCCTCCAGTAAAACCCTCACAAGCCCAGTTTAAACCATAATTGGCTACGGTTTGGGAGGGGGGAGAAGGGAATGCCCCATTTTGACTGAAGTCTAGCTATAAAGTGGAACAGATGAGAATCCTGGGGACACTCACTGGTTCTGTGGGTCACACATGGATACACAGCCCTGGATTTGTGTTCCTGCAGGTGACTCCCAGGCCTCACTGGTTCCTTGCAGGTGGTTTGAACCCTTCGGTGTAGCAAAAGAAAGAGAGATCCAGTTTTGACAGGTGATCTGTTCCCAGTACACACCAGTTCATCATTTGTTTATCAACTGCATCAGTTGTGTACAAATAGAGCTGGAATTGTTCAAGCAACAGAAATACATGAAGTAAAATCAGGCTGGTTAAGCCCTCAGTAGAACCACCCTGTGTCCTGCACTGGTTCCATGGCCAAATGCAAAGGGCATTTCCATGAGTTTACACTCAGAAGTTTGGCTACTTTCCGCTTGGCATAGTGACTACACAAGAGTCAAATTTTCTGTCTCCACTATTTCCAGAGACACCAGTCGATCATGGCACTGATTCTGTGCAGAGCCCTGGTGAGTAGGAGAGATGAATTCCCCTCCCCTGCCATGGACAGCAAAGTCACCACCAAAAAGTGAAAGGCTATTTTGGTAATAATTACTTTTTGATGCTTGATGCCTGCCGAGAAGAAAGTCTTCCAGAATATTTTTCTTTCAGTGCATTCAAGATCTCTTTGTACTTCTTACTTTCTTCTCAAGGGAAGAAAAAGAACTTCAGCAGTAATTCCCACCCCTCCCTGTCTCAGCCTAACTGTGGAGGAAGTGCTGAGCTCTTTCATCCCACAGAATTCCCTTCTTCCCAGCTCACCTCTTCAGCAGCACACAAGGGCCTTCCTGCACCAGAGGAGGTGGGAATAGGCACAGGAGGCTCCTTAATGGGAGGCCTGGGGGTCACAGGGCTGTCTGGAGCAGGCTGGATGTAGTGGTTATTCCTGCTTGGGTTAAAAACATCAATGGCAAAAGAAACTGTGTTAAGAGAACGTTCAAACCTCCTGATCAATTAGACTTCAATTAGCATCTCCTAATTCAAGCAGGTTACCCACGGCAGGCCCAGGACATGTGTCCAGGTGGGTTTTTCAATGTCTCCACAACCTCTCTAGGTGACCTGTAGCAGCAGCTACCTTCAGAGTAAACAAAAGTGTTTCCGAATGGAATCCTCTCAGGTTTTTTTAAGAGAATTTTTTTGTGGTTGTGGGTTTTCTGTTTGCATTCCTGGTCTCGGCCCCTCCCCAAGTTCAACACTTCCTTCTGCCACAGGAGGTCGAAGTGATGAACTTGTTAATGTTTCTGTGATCTGCTGTGTCTATAAACTAGCTGGATGTAAAGAAAGAGTTGAAAGACAAACCAAACCCACAGCTGGAGACCTCCCTCAGCATAGCAGCCTGGAGGAGTTCCCGATCACCTCGGGAAAATACTGCTCTATGAACACACATACAAATGTTGGGCAACACAGAGGAAGTTCCAGGGTGAAAGTGAAAGACAAGAAACCGTTCAGAGGAGACATGAAAAAAGACAGAAGGACTTTTACCTCAGATATGGAACTGCCTTGTAAGGAGGGGATAGTGTTTCTGTACTCCAGCACATCTTGGTGTTACAAGGCATTTGGTCTGCAGGAAAAGAGCAGAAGCCATCAGCAAGTACTTATGAATTTAAAGAGTTTCACCAAAGAGAAATTATTTTCATTCTCTCTCTTGCATGACGATATTTGTGTTAAGATGCTTCAGGATATTTTCATACTGGCCACTACAGAATGCTGCCAGCCTAAACCTAAACAAAAAAGGCTTATGTGGCTCAGCTCCCTAAAGTTGGGTTTGAAATCCCTCCCCCTTTTGGCAAGCTAACAGTGGGCACAGCTGAGCTGAAGGATCAGAACTGCATCCAAGGCCAGGAGAAATCACAGAATACCTTGAGCTGGAAGGGATCCACAAGGATCATCAGTCTGACCCCTGGCCCTGCACAGGACACCCCAACAGGCCCACCCTGTGCCTGAGAGCATTGTCCAAAGGCTCCAGGAGCTCTGGCAGCCTTGGTGCTGAGACACTGCCCTGGGGAGCTGTTCCCAGCCCTGGCCCCAATCCAGAAGCAATGCCAGGGTGCAGGGAAGAAACAGAGCACTCCTAGATGCTACCTAGATATTGTGCCTTCAATACCAGTCCCTGAGCCTGGGGCAGCAGGAAGGAGAAATGAGTGAAGAAGTCAACATCAGCCTTACCAACTCCTGTTCTATCCTCATCTGCCACAGAAGCTGTTCCTGTTTTAATTGAAGAGTCTGAAGAATTGGGCTGAGTCTGAAATAAAACCAGAAACAAGTACCAGAGTGAGTATAACCTGAATGTGAATCCAAGCAAACCCAAACTCCCTGGAATCCAGGCAGCTCTGTTCTGGCTCAGGGCCCTGTGGTTTGCTGCTCTGGGTGGCAGCAGAACCTATGACCAGTCACTTTTGCCACACAGGCTCTCATCCACGCAGGGTCTGAAGCACCTCAAGCTTATCCCCAAGTTCTCCTCACAGTCTCTGCTCACCCCTTCTCCAGACTCAGACAGCCAAGTGGCATTGCTGCCTGGAGCCTTCTGGCACCCACGTGTGGCCTCTGGTGGGAACTCGACTGCCACAGGAACATCCTCGACTCCCTCGTCAGCCTGAAGGGTGAGACATTCTGAAAGCCAAAACAACACCAGTCACAGGAGAACAGCGTTGAAAATGGGATGAGGATTTCTACTTGCACCAAAGCAAGGACAAAAGCCAGAGCTCCCTAAGGTACCTCAACCCTAAGGAAAATCCAAACAGTCAAGCCCTTCTGGGAGAGGCAATACCTCTTTTCTGCTTCTTTTCAGGAGTCTCGCCAGGATCCTCCACAGGTGACAGAACACTGAGGGAAGAACAGACAGAACAGTGTTTTGCAACCCCAGTTCAGCTCCCAACAGGCTGTGACTCCCCTCCACAGGGCCCAGACTTGCAAAGAGAGTTTTCATATCCCAAGGTCTTCCCTGGGATCTTCTCCCAGACAGCTAATCATCCTAATAAAGCATCAGGTCTCTTTGTCTCATTCTGTTGATGCTTCCTTACATTTTGTGTTCTTATTACCAAGAAAACCCTTAATGGGTGAAGTTTTCACTCTGGAATGAGACAGTAAGCAGAACGTCCTGGAGCAAGTTTGTCCCAGAGGGAGCAACCCTACTGTCTAAACCACACCATGTAATCCAAGGGGGATTACAATCCAAGGATAAACCACCTCTCTTTCAAGGCACAGAGAAGGTTCAGCCATCGCCACTGGGAGCTCTGGGGCACCAGCAGTGGTTCATCCCTGGGGAGGCATCCCCGTTTTTTCCACTCCACATCCATAAGTCCACGACTTTCCTGCATCCCACATATCCCTATTTGTATACATCCCCTCCCCTGCTCCTTCAACACACCTGCTCCAAACCTCCAACCCTTTCCTCCTTCTCAGCCCCCAGTGAGCAGGTGGAAAGGGCACAAGGGCTGGGATTGCCAATGGATTTCTCAGGAATATGTGGGACCCACAGTCACCTCAGCATCTGAGTATGCCAATGGGTTTATTGGGAATACCTGAGACCCCCAATCCTCCCAGCATCTAGATTTGCCAATGTATACACTGGGAATATCTGGGACCTGCAATGTTCTCAGCAAATGGGATTTACCAGCAAATCGCTGGGACCTACAATCATCTCAGCACAAGGGATTGATCAGGAATATCTGGGACCCGCAATTGTCTCAGCACGAGGGATTGATCAGGCATATCTGGGACCCACAATCGTCCTATTACGAGGGATTGATCGGGAATATCTGGGACCCACAATCGTCCTATTACGAGGGATTTATCAGGAATATCTGGGACCTACAATCGTCTCAGCACGAGGGATTTATCGGGAATATTTAGGTCCCGCACTCCTCTCGGCATCACCCGTGAC
>NW_008664231.1:4115-4321 GCF_000695815.1 Acanthisitta chloris | reverse complement strand
TCACCGTACAGCTCGGCACTGGGGCCTGTGCGGGCACTGCCGGAGGACACTGCGCCCTCCCCGTGCTGACTCCTGGGGTGCCGCAGGGGCAGGGGGCTCTGGGGCAGGTGCTGCAGAGGGGGCTGTGTCTTTGTGCTGCTCTGGCTGCTGCCTGGCCTTGCCCCGGGCTGGACGGCGCTCAGGTGCTGGGTGGTTTTTACCATCTG
>NW_008664231.1:3417-4096 GCF_000695815.1 Acanthisitta chloris | reverse complement strand
GACCAGGCCTGGCTCTCTCAGGTACTTACTGCCCGTTCTGCCTTGTGGGGACACAGACCTGACCTTCTGCTGAACAGCCTCCTGCAGGGTCCTGCTGTGGGACGGAGCAGCTGAGGAGCTTTGTGGCCTTTGTGGAGGGGAAGCAGATTCATCAGGGCGTGGCAGTTCATCCTCCCCGTCCTGCAGACCGAAGGTATCGCTCACACCTGGTGCAATGCTCTCCTCATCGTTATCAGAGGTGTTGGTTTGCTCTGGGAGCTGTGGAGGCTGCTGCTTCTGCTGCTGTGTTCTCTGGAGCTGCCTGCACTCCTCCTCCACCCGAGCCAAGAGACGCTTGATCTCCTGGTTGCTGGGGCACAGCTGTGTGGCTTCGCGCAGGTCAGCGAGAGCAGCGAGCAGCTTTCTGTGCAGGAGAAACAACACTTCAAAACCTAGGGCAGACTTGAGTCCCAGCACTGTCTGCTACTAATCCACCTCCACCACCTCCAGAGTATTTTGATTTGTTCTCTCCTGCTGCAGGTGGTGACAATGTAAGAACTGGATGTTCTCCAGCTCAGGCAATTCTAGCCCATGGTGAAAGCACAGACCCATCCCTAGGCCTTCCCCTGTGGATCCTGACAGCCTATTCAGGGAGGCAGCAAAGTCTCTGCTGGTAACACAGAACTGACACTTTGTCTCA
>NW_008664231.1:0-3377 GCF_000695815.1 Acanthisitta chloris | reverse complement strand
TCAGAACTCGTGACCACTGACTGCTCCGTTTAGAGCAAACACAAGGGAATCAAAAGGTACCTCTCCCTCTACTTCAGCTTTACCACTAAAGTTTGGTATTTTTCCAGCCTAAACAGATAGTTCCTCCTCTCTCCCCTGGGTTTTAGGTGAACTGCTAATGATTCAACATATCCTGTCCTACAAAAGCAGCCAGAAATAAATGCTAAGCTTGGCAATAAGCAGTGCAGTGCTGGAGCTGTGTGGCACAGTGCTGGCCACGTTCTGCTGAGTCACGGGGAGCAGCACAGCCACTCACGCCCACAGTAATCCTCTTCCCATCCCTGTGGTAGGTCTGGACTGCCTGGGAATTACCTAGACGAGTACTCGATGTTCCCCTGGGTGTGGTTGGCTGTAACTGATACAGAGACCTAACACAGATGGAAACTGCACAAAAATCCCTTTTCTTTGCAAATTCCAAATGCAACTAGCAGAAAACAAGTTATTAAAAATGTGAAGTTAAAAAACCACTGTGCAGACAGATGCACAGAATCAAACAGTACCTGCTGTTCCTCTTGGCTCTCGCTCTGGCATAATAGGCTTCGTAACACTTGGGCTTCAGGTCCAAGGCTTTGGTAGCAAACTCCTCAGCCATCCCAAAATCCTGGTGATGTAACCAAACACAGCTGTTACTCACTGCCAGCACACGGGACATGGCCAGGGCAGCAGTTGTGCTGTGAACTAACAAAGGGGCCTGGGAGCATTTCCCATTTTGTCTTTCACAGCACCCAAAGCCCCAACAGTTCATCATCCCAGACCCCCCAGGGCAACACACCTCATCCTGTCAACTGCCCAAGGTCAGGAGACAGTGCAAAGGACTCTGACCTAGCACAAAGGGATGCCCAAGTACAACCTCAGTCTGCGGCAGGACAGAAGTCTCAGGTGCCCAACGGCAGAGGCAACAGACTGACAGAACTTACGTTTGTTTTCCGGCGACAGCGTGACAGGTTCAGGTACAGGGACACTCTGAGCTCTGTGAAGGATTTCATCTCCTCCCCAAACCCTTCCCTTGGGAACTTCCTCAGGGCATACTGATAGCGCTGCGCTGCTTCCTTCATCTTGCCTTTCTGCACATTGGGGGAACAAGAGGCTTTTCACACACTCTTACTGCAGCACTGTTGCCAGAAAGTCTATTTCTGTTTGACATGCACCAGGAGCTGCCTCCAAGTACAGCAGAGACAGACATAAAATAGGTACACAGCATGACCTGCACTGGCAGACAAGCACAGGGAGACAACCTGCAAGTTAACTGGAGTGTGAGTTTGTTCCTGATCTCAAGTGTTTACTGGTATGTGACCAGGATAACACTTGCATCAATACACACTCCTGGTCCCAGAAAAAAATCATGTGTGTACATGTATTTTTACTGGTTTTCAAACAAGCAAAGATCAGATGATGTGGCTGAAAAGGAGGCATAAAGATACTAATCCACCTACTTTGTACAGTGCATTTCCTTCTTCCATCAGTTTCTGCAGCAGAATCAGGAGGATGTCAGGTTTGGAAGTGGCCATTGCCCAGGCTGCATTTCCTGCAAGGTGAATTTGAAGGGTCTCTGACAAAAGGGAAGGTGGTGTGTTTCTGCTGTCACACTGGGAAGCCTAACCCGACTTCAGCAAGTATCCCCTGCCTGGAACTAGTATTACTATCATCATCAGTCGTGTGTGCACATGTGTTCACCACACACCTGTGCCCCTGCCACCCCTAGGCAGCAGCCTCAGACATCTGACCTGGGGCACAGCCAGTGCAGGACTGTCAAAGTCACAGTCAGAACTAAGAGCCTGGATTTGACCACACTTACCACCCACATAATATGGAACAATGATCCAAAGGCACTAAAGATAAAAAACTGTCACACACACAACTGCACCACATACTTGCCTACTGCTAACACATGCCTTGGACATACATTTTCTCTTACCCTTTGCACAAATGTATGAGTCTGTGATTTTTTTTAAGAGAATGTTGCTTAAATGTGAACTTCTTAATCTAAACTGTTAATAATGTCAGAATTATGTATCACTAATAGGCAAGTGTTGCTTTCTTGTCTAAGCATAGTGCCAGGAATCACACACTGAGTGATTCCTCCAGGCCTCCCCATCAGCACACACCAGAGAAAGGACAGAACAAACCCCCTGCCTTTCCTCACACTCCTGGGGGAGTCTCGTGTGTGCCTCTGGAGGAGGAGGTTGTCTCTCCTGAGCAGGCACCTACCTGCACCCAGACAACCTGTAAAAATCTGGTGCAGTCATTTAATGCACTTTACAGAAATGACTCTCTCTGGCAGAGCAGCACCAGGTGTCTCTCTGGCCTGGGGCAGTGGCACTAACCCAGCTTAGCTCCTTTTCTCAGCAGCATGACCACGACCGCGGTGTTGCGGCAGCCGATGGCTCTGTCCAGTGGCCTCATGCCGCTGTGGTCGACGTGCTCAATCATTGCTCCTTTCTCCACCAAATACTGCACCTGCAAGAGAAACCACACAGGCCCTGCAATGTCATTTCTGGAAGGAAAGGCAGATCAGAGAAGTAATCCTCCTTGCAATACCCTGAGCACGCACTCCAGAGTGCTCCGCAGCCACGCTGTGCCCGCTGCAGGCAGCGCAGGCTGGGCCCACACAGCTGCCTTGGTACTGAGCCTCCCCCAGGCACTGCACTGCAGCTGGAAGGCTGGGCCCACACAGCTGCCTTGGTAACTGAGCCTCCCCCAGACACTGCACTGCAGCTGGGATGTGAGCAGTCCTGGCTACCTCCCCAAACTTCCTTCCTATCTCTAAGCTCTGTTTTGCATTTTGAGAATGTAATCCAGGCTTCATTTTTCTGTCACGACACTTACAATATCAGCATCTCCATAGAAGGCTGCCAGGTCCAGGGGGGTTCGGCCATTCTTGTCTGTCTGGTCAGTTGTTGCACCTTTCTCCACTAAGTACTGCACCACTTCCCTGTGGCCTTTCAGACATGCCCAGCTCAGAGCTGTCAGACCCTCCTTGTCCAGGGCTGAAAGAGCTGCACCTGTGAAACCAACGTTAACTCTGCTGTGAAGATGTTCTGTCCAGCAGGAAGAACTGCCTCTGGTGCCTCCGGGCAGCTCTGAGCTACTGTGTGTGCTGTACCTTCAGACAGCAGGAACTCCACAGTGCTCAGATGTCCCTCACAAGACGCCACCATCAGCGGTGTCCGGCCCTGCCTGTCACTCAGGTTCACATCAGCCCCGTGCTCCACCAGGAGTTTGGCAATCTGAAACAGAAAACAGCAACTTACAACTACTCCTCCTGCACCAGAGGAGGTTCAGGCTGGATTTAGGTAAAATTTCCTTCCTGAAAGGGCTGTCCAGCCCCGGCACAGCTG
>NW_008664230.1:82159-95292 GCF_000695815.1 Acanthisitta chloris | reverse complement strand
CTGGACAGCCTATTCCAATGCTTGACAGTCCCTTCCATGAAGAAACTCTTCCTGATACAATACATTCATTATCCTTCACTTCTAGAATCTAGACACTGGGCCTAGGCTGCTAAGCACTATCAATTGGACAAACTTCTCCAGTTAAACTGGTTTTCAAGCTCATTTTGAATTCCTAGCACACAAGTAGTGCACACCTGGGACTGCTATTGCACTTCTCATAACACCACACTTATTCCTGTGATATGGCTTCTCCTGAGAGCCCTCAACAACTTTGAGATACACCTTTCAAAGGACAGGTCTAGGAATCCCTTTTTACAGCAGAGTTCCTTGATTACATCACTTTGTTTCTTCAGGCTCTGAAGTGCTATTCCATTTATTTGCAACAGAGATGAGTTGGCAGATCTCGAAGAAATCTTAGGAACAAGCATCACACCTATATCTCAGATGGCCTATGCAGGCCTACCAATATTATCATAATACTCAGATCAAATACACCATGAACAGCTATTTAATGACAGCTTCCTCCAAGACCTGAAAATATACAAATTTGTGAAAGAGATCAGTAGTTTCAGTGTAAGATGATTAAAACATTCAGTACCTTTCAAAGGAAAGAATTTTCTATTTGCAGGTTCTAGGAACATTTCTTGAAATGAAACCCAAAAACCATTAATTTCCAGTTCTGAGTCCCTCACTTCAAGAAACACATTGAGGTGCTGGAGCATGTTTAGAGAAAGACAACAGAGACAGGGAAAGGTCTAGGAGCATCTGGGGATGTCCAGCCTGGAGAAAAGGAGGCTCAGGGGGACCTTATTGCTCTCCACAACTACCCAAAAGGAGTTTGCAGCAAAGTGGGGGTTGGCCTCTTCTCCCAGGCAGCTAGTGACAAGACAAGAGGAAATGGCCTCAAACTGTGCCAGGGGAGGTTCAGCTTGGATACCAGGCAGAATTTCTTCATTGAAAGAGCTGTTAAACTTTGGAACAGACTACCCAGGGAGGTGAGAGTCACCATCCCTGTTAATGTTCAAGTAGCAACTGGATGCAATTTCTTCATTGAAAGAGCTGTTAAACATTGGAACAGACTACCCAGGGGGGTGAGAGTCACCATCCCTGGCAATGTTCAAGTAGCAACTGGATGTGGCACTTAGTGTTCTGGTCTAGTTGACAAGGTGGTGATTAATCAAAGATTGCACTTGATATTTGAGGTCACTTCCAGCATAAATGATGGTGATTGTTTTGAATACAATTTTTAAAAAATCACTTTTTCACAGCAAGTCTTTATTTTTCTTTTTTAACTACTCTGAAGGCATTTCCCATTGTAATACTCCTTACTATACCAGTGCTTTTTTGAATGCTTGTCCATGAATTTGATGCATTTGTAAATTTCCAAACTAATGTTAGAATTACTGAAAACTTGGATATTATTTATTTGGCTAGGATTATTGAGTTGAGATAATAAGTTATTTGACATAAGCAGGCCATCTGTATAGATCATTCTATTTCTTACTGAAGTTTAACACAATTATTTAGGACTAATTTAGACCAAAGTAGCCAAACTAAGTAACTCCATTTGAACACACATACTTTGAAACTCAAACTTCTCTTTATCAATAATGTATAACTTCATGTACAAATTTGAAGGGGTTTACAATGAGAATATTATTGTGAACTCCTAAGTGACAATTCTCTCATCTCACCATAGCAATGACTTTTTGAACAGTGGCCCAGCAGCACTGACAGAATCACATCTTCACTTGTTTTAAACTGGTGTACTCTATACTGCTAATTACAAAAATTCAACACCTGCTGAGAGTCACAAAATGATTTGCACCTTCCTTTAGTTTCAAAGGATCCACCCTCAGGAATAGAAATACATAAAATATGTCGTTTTCTTCCTTAGATTTGGGTACTTTTTAAAATCTGAAATAAACCTTTTATGGTTGCCCATGGTAAAATAGGTCAAACAGTTCCTGTCACAGTCCATTAGCTAACAAGAAGCATTTCTGTAAGTGATCACAACCCAAAATCTGCCTACAGGCTCAACCATTCAGAAACCAAAGAGTGACATTATTAAATTCCAAATTATACAAATAAAAAACCCCACTTTTTATAGGTGATAGATGTGTAGATCATTTCCTTAGTCGCTACTCTGGAAGAACATTCACCATCTCTTCACAAGGACTCAAATGCAGACATTGAGCAATGGGTCTAAGTTGCACCGTAAGAAGTTTTATCTTGGCATAACAATTCTTTCTACAGTGAGAACAATCATTTACTGAAACAACCTCCCCAGACAGTCCCCATCACAATGTTTTCAAGATGCAATTGGACAGGCTGCTAGATAATCTCATACAGGTTTCTTTTCTCTTGAAAGTTTAGACAATATTATCTCTCAAAATCCCTTCCAACTTGGGTTATTCTGTGTTTTGCTGTGTGTCAGTATTTTACTTACAATACAGGGCATTTTTTGAGCATTTTTTTGCCAAACCATGTATTTGAAACACCAAATGAGGGGCAACCAGAGACCTTTTCAAAGTATTTAACAAAAATTGACAAGGAGATGAAAAGAAAAATTTGGTGGTTTTCTTCTCCCTGAAAATACTCTGTTAATTGTTAATTTTGTTTAAATAGAGATAATTAAAATTTTAAAAAGGCAAAAAGCCACCAAAACCCTGAAATAAGATCTCTTCAGTTTTTGTAGTCTACTGTCCAAACAAAAATAGCTATAACAATCATTGTTCAGTACAGATCTGTATAGAACAGTATTTGTCAAACTCTGTATTACTTGTTCAGATTTCATTTATCCAGATATTTTTGTAGGATGCAGCATGCAAAAACACTGCAAAAAGCATACAGAGATCTGCACTATGAAAAGGAGATCCCAGTAGTAGGCATTTACATTATCATTTAAATAACAGAATACCAAGAATTAAGACAATATAAGTACAAAGAACAGACCTGACCACCAACCAATGTTGGACAAGAGAAGCAAGAGGCAGTAGTTTGCAATAATGTACCGTTAGTTCTTTATATATTCTTTCTGTACATATGCAAATCGAATGAATGAAAAAAATGCAGACTCAAGGAAATTAAAAGGCAAAGAATTGCAAGG
Source organism: Acanthisitta chloris (assembly GCF_000695815.1). NCBI lineage: Eukaryota > Metazoa > Chordata > Aves > Passeriformes > Acanthisittidae > Acanthisitta > Acanthisitta chloris. Next base: position 92,183 of record NW_008664230.1, on the reverse strand, counting down.
AAGTTGAGACTTAAGTTGGAAAGAATATTAAATTTCTAATCAAATAATAGTGATCACACAACACATGCTCTGTACAGTTTCCAGTGCAGGAAGACAAAGGAAAACAACTTTGAATCTCTAATATTAATAGAACTAATTATTTGGTTTTGTGTAGGTTTGAAATCTGAGAAAAGCAATTCAGCAGAGAATATTCTCAGACACAGATTCTTATTTTCCAAGGTACCTAACTGATATAACAGAGAGGTTATTGTTAGTCATTTACGAGTTGCAGATCACATCTTTAAACGGTGAAAAAAAACCAAATCAAAGAAATGCTGAAAGACAGTAATAGGAGTATTTGGAAGGCATTTCTCAGAATAGAGAAGAACCATTTTATCTAAGAACATAAACAGTTATGTGAAATTATGACCAACTCAATTTGTAAAATGTAATGGCCCAGATGTAACAATCAAACTACAATCATAGTTTTCAAGTTCTTTGCATTGAAAGAAAAATGCTGATGGGTAAGCAACACTTTAATTTCCCTCAATGTAAAGGCAGTTTTATAAAGCAATATTTCTGAATTTCTGTTAAACTATAACTTTCACAGCCAAACTTTTCTGTCAGTCATGAAAATCATTAACATTTAGAAAGCCAAATAACACATCTTGACAAATACATTACAGAACGCAGCAAAGAGCAAAAGGAAGCTTTTGAGTTGATTGATACATTGATAATGTCATATTCCTTTAGTAGAAATTTTAATTAAATTAATTAACCCAGAAGATTGTGTAAAAACTGTTCTGAATTGTCATGCTGTGAGATGACACATGACACTAATTTTTAAAGTACTTTTATTTTTTTTCTTAAATTATATTCCTTATTTTTTTCTTTTAATTTCCTGCATTTGTGATACAGATATACACACCTATGGCAGATAGGGGGTTACATACAGCAGTTTTAACAAATATTATGAATGTTGCAAGTTCACTTTCAGTGCTAGCCTTCTCAGAAGTTGCTCCAAAAACAATAAAAATGAAGCAACAAAGACGGTGCTTCTGTGAAGTCAAGATAAAGACATAGTCATTAACGGACAGACAGTTATGGGGTGGATCCATATTTTAAAAATTACTTTAAGGTGGTTTGATCTGTGTTGATCAGGGGATAGACATTCCAGACACAGATGCCTTTAAAGCATTATCAGGCCCAGGCTACAGCCCACAGTTACAAATAAAGTGTACTATGCTCATTGATCTCACCTATAGCAGACTAGTGCCAAACAGCTATGCTGCTATGATATCCAATTGGGTCCCTAGAAAATGTCACCATGTAACTATAGCATGAACATTACAGAAACCAGTTCAACAGCTAAAATTACTATGTCAGACATTTAAAAACATGAAATTCAGAGGCTGCCTGATTACCAGACTGAACTTGAGCATAAGCATGGAGAAGACAATTATTTAGCTAACAGGATATAGGAAAAAAATCCCGTGTCGCTTAAGCAACATAAAATCATTCCAATTCCTAAAGCAAAAGTTTTCATAATGTACTTGTGTTTCTTGGAATGTGATTTTTAATTTTCACTGTACATAAGTACTTTCTTATCTATACAGAATTATGTGGAAGTGGCGGACATGAATTACTACATTTTTCCTAAATACTTTTTCAAAGAGGGTATTTGGAAGGAAATAATTTACTAGTCATACTTTCACTTGCTGTGAGAAAGACAGTTCAACATGAAAGGCAGAAGTTTAAGGAATTGGTACCAATTGATGCTATTAAGGAGAATTATTAATACTCAAGCACAGAAAAACAAATGGGACAAGGGTAAAATCATCAGATTTTATCATTTCGGTAGAAAGTGGCTTGGTTTACATTTTACTATTGAAACAAATTTATTTTTAATAGTAAAAACACTTTCAAGAAGTCTAAAAAGGCATCACTGTACCTGTTTCCTACAATTTATCCCTTCAGCTATATCACGTAACATCACACTGAGGGGAAAAAAACAGGTTTGGTTTGTGAGATGTAACTTTGCGTCTGTGAGGCTTTCAGAATCCCATTGAAGAAAAGAGGAGGTGGAATGAGCAAGAAGAGAATTTAAGAGAAGACTCTTGTACATGCTCAGAGGGCACCTCCTGGTAATCAAGGAAAGTGAGAAGGACTTGCAGTAACCTGGAAGCATATCTGAGAACTGACACCAGCAACACCTATAACTACCCTGGCTCAGAAGAAGAGTGAATGCAGTGGGAGATTGGCACAGATAAAAGCTCAGCTCTCCACTGACCTCAGTCACAGGAAAACAGGAACCAGGTCAGATTTCTAAGGATGGATCAAAACCCAACGATAGTAAGTATGCATTAAATCAGCTAAGGCCAAAGTACTGTTTAATGTGTAATTACTTATGGAGTGAGAACCTTTTGGAGCACATTTCTAGGCAAATGAAGATTATTGCTAACATCCAGTCTGATAAATCACATCTGACGAGCATGACTGCCTTTTAGGATGAAATAGATGGATTGTCAGGGAAAAAAGAAGTGGGTGTCATTTACCTGATTCCAGGCACGATTTTCAACTCTAACTCCACTGTCATCCATATCCAAGCTTAGATGTTGTGTTCTGGATAGAAATGTGTCTAAATAGTAACAAAATGCCTGGATAGTTGAGGTCAAAGAACTCACCATAGTCTACAGGGAGGCCAGCAAGAAGGAATAATGTAAAGGTCTATCCTGAAATATACCCTGTTTAGAATCAATACTACTGACCTGGAGAAAAGGCTTCAACATAGATAACCCCAAAACTAAGAGGATCAATATATACACCTGGGGGTAAAGTTGCCATCCAGTCAGACCTAGACAGGCTGGTGAAATGGGCCAACAGGAACTTCCTGAGGTCCAATCATGTCAAATGCAAAGTCCTACACCCCAGAAGGATAGAGCCCAGAACTAGCTGGCCAGGAAGCTAAAAGGACTTGGGTGTCTGGGAAGAGAGCAAAGGGAAAATAAACAAACCTACGGTGTATTCAGGCAGCAAAGACAGCCAACAGTATCATAGGCTATATTACTCTAGGCCCACATTTTTCTTGCTCAGTGTCTTATTAGTAACACAACAGAAATCTTTGTTGTAATTCAGCTTACTTGCATCAACTCCAGGTGAGTTTTGGCTTAACTACCATCATCCCTGTGTATACAATTAGAATTTCTGAACTCATACTTTGAGGCCTGCTTCTGCTTTTACCTCCTGTATATTTATCTTTCATATTAGAGTTAAATCAGAGGTTTCCTCTTTAGCCAAGCAGATATTCTGTAACATCCTCCCAATTTCCTAAGCATCAGGATAGACTGTTCATGCAATTAGACGAGGTTGTCTCAAGACCTCACCATTTTCTGAAGCTTCTTTGCCCTTTCAAACTGCCTCACATAGAATCCCTTCTCCTAGTTCCATGAATAATTCACAGCCTGCACTCCTGAAGCCCAGGGTCAGTGCTGATGGTCACAGCTACTTCACTCCTCTCAGCATCTTCAGCTCCACAGTTTCATGGCCACCAACAGTCAAGGCTGCCACTGACCACCATAAGCCTAGACAGTTCTGCCTTGTCAGTGATTAAGATTCAGCTGTGCATCACCTGCTTGGCCCATCCTCTATCAAAAGCACTCTTGACACTCCCCAGAAACATTCTTGACTGTGTCCTACCGTGTTGCACTTCTAATCAGAAAGGTTAATACTTCCTGTGATAATCAGAGTCTGATACAGATATGCTGTAAGGAAAATAGTTTCCATCTACTTTCTTCACAATGTACCCAAAACTTGCGTGATTTTTCACTGTAAACCAGGTAGAGTACAACTTTAGCTGAGATATTCTTGAAGGCCCAGAGAACAATTTTTTTTTCAGTCAAAAAATAGCATTTCCTAACTTCCAGTTTCATATAGCTTATAGGACAAGATGTAATACAATGCCACCTTTAGTGTTTATCCCCTTAACAGATCTTCCTCTGTATGAAGAAGCCCCTTCTTTAGATGCTGAGCTTCACATAACTATGCTGCTAGGCAACAGAAAGCCAGGTCAGATTTTAGACTCTGTATCTGTGTCACCACAGAGCCACACAGGCTCATTAATCCTATGGAGTTACAGCACTGTCTCTCTTGTATGACATGGGTCACAATACTTGTACAAAATCCTCCAAAATAAACAGATCAAAAGTCCTGCATACATTAGCTATGACTGATTGTATTGACTTCTGTAAAAATAAGCAGAAATGCGTTAGACTGTATATCAAAATCTTATTCATTAGTTACAGAAATCAAATTAGTGAAACACCTTATCTACTCTGATCCTTGTATCACAGGAACTTTAATCCAGCTACACTGGTTAATTTAACACACACTGTGCTTAAATACATCCTTCAGAAAACATTTTGTCCATGATTTTAAAAACAGAGGAATTCTTAACAACAATCAGGTCTAGAAAACAAAGCAAATACTTGCATCTGTCATTTCATTACCCAATAAACTACTTAGGTTTTATATGCAGCATGTGCTTTCTCTCCTGTGTTTGTCCATTAACAGTCATTCTGACAAGTAACGTTTTGCTTTAAATAAGTTAACACGGGACAAAACTGTGTGCTTTTACTACTAATGTGAATAAAAGACATAATGACAAATTTTACACAAGTAAACGATTCCACTAAACACGCAGCATTTGTTTTGCTTTTTCAAGCAAATAAATTCTTTCTTCCTTCTAAAGCAGCTTTCCTTGCAAACTCTGAAATCTGTATTCTTTATTCCTGGTCGTGGATTGTCAAGGGGAAAACATCATATAATTTATCAAGGATTCTCATTCTGGATCACTAAATACAGAGAAAAGTATCCTCCTGAATACTGACTTCTAGTAATCAAGGAAATGCTTATTCTAATTCTTACATTAATCAAGACTAAATGTTTGAAGTGTCACATGTTGAAGTAACAATACAATTTTAGGAATTATTTGCTGTGCTATGACTGCATTGATTTCTAACTTCATTAAGGTCTACTGTCCAATAATCACTTCTTTCCACATTTTTGTAACAGATTTCTTCCTGCCTATGAGAAAAATCTATAATTCTCATCACTCAGAACACAAGCTCTTCCATGATAAACAAAGCTGTCTATGCTTCTGTTTTTATTGATCAGATCTCACTCTCAATCTCCCATTAGAAAATGACTTACAATCATTTGCAACATTCAATTAGCAAACAGTTGTGCTCTTGAGCAGGAACATTATTCAAGGGTTAGACTCAAGAATAACATAAGTGTTAGGAGAGAAACATGACCAAAACTAATTACTTTAAGGGTCAAAATGATCATTAAATGCTTACATCTTCAGATGCCTAGAAATACCACTATAAAAACAAAAGGAGAAATCAAACATTTCTTTCAAACTTTCTAATTCATAAAAATACTTATGTTTAGTAGAGACTGTTGGGGTGTGGAAAATTCTTCAGTACTCCAGATGTCAAACTTTCTAATTCATAAAAATACTTAAGTTTAGTAGAGACTGTTGGGGTGCGGAAAATTCTTCAGTACTCCAGATGGACAGGCAAACTTTGACAAGTGACTTGAATTTTGCCAGTCTGTCCATCCAGCCTCCAGTTGAACTACATAGCACAGCTTTTTAGTGTTTGCTTTTCCAGACAACCTAGTTGAGGTCTTTGAAGGCCAAAGTTCTGTTTCCTTTCACAAAGAACATCTAAACTTTAGGATATTGCTCTAAATCAGTGATAACTAATCTTAACAAATCAAAGCACTTGTGACAGGGTTGTAGTCAATGAAAAGTTTGACATGGATCACCCTTAGACTTTCTCTTAGCATTAACAAATCAAAGCACTTGTGACAGGGTAGTAGTCAATGAAAAGTTTGACACGGATCACCCTTAGACTTTCTCTTAGCACGACCACCCATTCTCCTTCAAGATCCTGTTTTCAGAGCCCTGAAAACAGCAGCCCATGAAACAGCATGTGCCTGCCCTGCTGCTTGCTCAGCTCTTCCCAGAACAAGCAGTGGTTGTTTCAGCAGTTTATTCTCCATAGGAATCTTTATCATGGCACCTACACAGAAAGATTATAGAGAACGGATCTTTAAGTAGAAACCTTTAGCCTGCAAGGAAAGCCCTTCCAACCACAGTAGCAGGTCTAGGCTGGGAAGCGTGGAGTCCAACCAGAACACCTAAAAACTCTCTTAACTGTCTCCCACTCTACAGCCCTTTTCAGAATGGCAGTCCAGTCCCTTCTGAGCAAGACTCTCTTGCCCCAGCCCTGCTAGTAGCAGCTCCTGTTGGAGCCTGCATAGGCAGAGTGTGCCAACCTGACAGCTTGCTCAGGTACCCCCAGTGCAAGGAACTGTCCAAGCAGCAACTTGCTCCCGGTGGTATGTTCCCAATCATCTCTGCTTCGTCTGCATAGAGAGCACAGGTATGAGTAGGGTAGCAAAAAGCCCCTGGGCTCTATGGTCTGTAGAAACAATGTCTTTGAAACCTAAGACAAGGGTCAACTTCACAGGCATGGACCAACCTACTCAACCTGGCATGTGGCAGAAACTTGCAAGCTCCCCAGGAGCCACTTTGACCTGGCCTTGACCAGCTCCACTTCCAAATGCTTTCTTTTGGCACAGCAAGATTCATGGCTATAAGAGTTATTATAGACATAGAAATTTCAAAACTAATAAAAGTTTACAGGGAGAAATAATATTTTATCACACAGATAGCTAGAAAACTAATTCCTTAAAGGCAAACCCCTTGAATTTCTATTGTATTCATATGTGATAGGAAAAAATAATTACAGCGTTTGAGTTAATAAAATATCAAAGGAGATTATATATGCATATATATAGTAAAATATTATAACTTTAAGGGTAAAATACACAACACTAAGAGGAGGTGATGAGGATATCGTGCATTCCTCAGCAAGGCTCCTAACGGCTTTGTTACCTTATAGTTTTTAAAGTAGAGACAAAAAGATACACACAGACAAGAAGTGCAAGCTATGTACTGATTAACCTTCACAGTCCCAAAACCAAACCCAGATTAAAATCAATATTCCGCATGAAAATTAGAGCAGCTTATAACTTAAAATTTATTTCTTCAAAGTGTTAAAATTGACATCACCTTTTTTTACATCAACATGCTTTTTCTTTTAATGTGATATTATTTCAAACCCATTAAGTATACTACATATACTGCTGAAAAAGCAGTTTCAAAAATTCTGTATCAACTACTTCATTTTAGCATTTACCCACCTTCTATGCACATAGTCTCTTGTGATAGATCTGGTCATAGATAACATACAACGGCCCTTAACCTTAAAGAACTACAAGATTGCCATTTGAAATAAACATTTTTAATTATTATTTCAGTAAGGAAGTTCTTATCTTTTAATAAAGCATGCAAATCCAATGTTGTACTTCTCAGAATGCTTTTATATTTTGTCATTTGACAGTTTTATTAGCACATATGCACACTCACTATTGTTTGTTTTCCTGAGCTGTTGCAGTAGGAATGCTATTTTTAGCACTAGAAACACAAACTGAAATCCTGTTTTGGGCTCAAATGCAGGAGCTCTTTTATAATTCTCCCTTGACACTCAAGAGCTCACCCCAGAAAGGGCACTACATAATTTGGTTTGACTGGCAGGCCTCGCCTGCAACAGTCCTGGTACCACCAACTGCAATTGAATCCCTGAATCACTGCCCACTTCTGCCAAAGCCTGACAATGATTCCTTTCCATGTGCAAAGTCAGTAACAGAGCACCAGAAAGCAACTTCCCACAACTGCCTCTGGTGCATTATTCCCTCAGTCTCTCCTCCCTTGGTCTTTCTCAGATGCCTTTTCCTTTCATGTCCTTCTTGGAGCTAGCCCTCAGAGGCAAACAGCAACCTTGCACTGGCCATGCAGCAACTACTGTCTGCATCATTGTCCCTTCTACAGGTATAATTTACTTGCTTAGCCTTCCCTTGTCTAAACTCTCAGAATGATGACATGGTTTTGTGAGATTGGATCAACCTGACACTAGCCTTTAGCTTTTACTCAGCTGCATGGCCAAGTGACCAAGAAGACCAATGGCATCATCACTTGTATCAAAAACAGCATGGCCAACAGGACCAGGGCAGTGATTGTCCCCCTGTACTTGGGGCTGATAAGACCACACCTCAAATGCTGAGTTCAGTTCTGGACTCCTCACTGCAAAAAAGGCATTGAATGCTGAAACACATGCAGAGAAGGGCAGCAGAACTGGGGAGCACAAGTCTGATGAGGTATAACTGAGGGAGCTGGGGATGTTTAGAGCTTGGAGAAAAGGAGGTTTTCTACAACTACCCAAAAGGAGGTTTATAGAAAGGTAAGGGTTAGCCTCTTCTCCCAGGCAACAAGTGACAGGACAACAGGAAATGGCCTCAAGCTGTGCCATGAGAAGTTCAACTTGGACATCAGGAAGAATTTCTTCACTGAAAGGGTTGTTAAACATTGGAACTGATGACCCAGGGAGGTGGTAGAGTCATCATCCCTGGAGGTGTTCAAGAAGTGCCTTAGTGCTCTGGTCTAGTTGACAAGGTGGTGGTCAGTCAAAGGTTGGACTCAATGATCTTAGAGCTCTTTTCCAACTGAAATGATTCTGTGAATCATGAGCTCTGTTTTTAACAAAAGGACAGGCAGCACAAGCACTAACAGGATTCTGTGCCAGAACCCAGGTGCTTCTATCCTTTTGAAGGAACAGAAAGGAAAAAGAACACAAAACAATCCAGAAAAATTACAAACACTCTACTCGCATCAGTTTGCGTCATTTACACCCTTTTGCTAAGAAAATTGCCTGCATGTATTAATTTGCATTATACTTTGTTTCCTGACATTACAGGGATTTGTTGTACTTACCTGGCAGACATTATTAGAAAAAAAAATGAGAATTACAGGGAAAAAGATTGTCTCATATAAATCTAATTAAGCTTTTAATAAATCCAATTTTTCATCATTAACCATGATGCATAACCTGTATAGTCTACATTTATAGTCTATCCCCAATAAAGAAAAATGTCTAGAGACAGAAAATTGAGGTGATGGCACCATATAAATTAGGTATGTCAGATGCAAGAGTAAATGCTATAAAGATAGAACACACCTAGAATACTTTTCCCTGAGCCCCATCAAAAGTGCATATAAAATACATTTTCTGTTGCAGTTTTTGCACTACAGGTCGCCTAGCATCTATAGACAACTCTGTTTTATCCTATTTTAGGAGGACAGCATGAAGTAGAAAAGTGTTAATCTATCTGTATCACCAAAAGTGACTACAATTTTTTATCATTTACTACTAGTTTTCTTCAATATGATGAACTTCAACACAAATTACTGTACTATTACCAAGAACTAAAGCTAATTTTTAAAGCTTGGAATGATACAGCTATGATTAAGATTAAACTCAAAATTATACTCAAAAAATGAAGCTCAATTATGTGCAAGCCTTTAACTTACATAAATAAGTCCAGAGAAAACAGCTCTCAAACCCAACCTTAAAGATGCTACTAGAGCATTCATGTCCTTGTTCACGCAAGGACATGTTACAACAAGAGTTGTAGCTCTGAGTTTGAACCCAGTCTCCTATTCACTTGGCTAGCAAGTCTCACTCAGTACAAATTTTTAGTAGGGCAACTAGTTAGGAAAATAAGCAATCAAGCTAGGGATTTGGGAATAAGATTATTCCCAGTTTCTCCTTTAAGTTAGAAACATGGTGCCCCTACAACCTTTCTATGGGTGGTAGAAGGTGGGAAAGCATCTCAGGTTAGGTGGAATAAATTATAATTAGTCATGAATTAAGTAGGCCATTAATTGAGTCCAGGAAAAGACATGTACTCAAAGAAGAAAGAAAACACTTGCTTCTCCAATAGTTAGGAAAATAAAAAGAAACCTGTGTATTTGAATCTCACCAAAACAGCTTACAGGAATATTTATAAATATTTAGAAATATATCCAATATTCAAGTGAGTCAGAACTTTTGTTTGGTTCTAAGGAAATCACTCGAAT
>NW_008664230.1:69505-82149 GCF_000695815.1 Acanthisitta chloris | reverse complement strand
TCAGCAGGACCAGTGCCTATGTTCATATGTATGCAATTGTAGTGATACTAAACCAGTTCGTCGTTAAGTAAAATTCTTCATGTCTACAGTGTCTGTGTTCATTCTTGGATCTCTTGACACCCTCCCAAACTGTTCATTGTCCCAGCTTCACCTATTGAAGGAACAGAGTTCCAGAAAAGCAAAGTGAGAGTCTCAAGGCCTGAAAGCAAACGGCAGCCAAGATGAAAACAGATGTTATATCCTCTTAATTTTAGTACCTTGTCTAATTGAGATATGTTTACTTGCCAATACTGCTTAATGATATTCAAATGACTGTGTAGTATAAGTTAAATGGTGAATGTGGTACTGATCTCTTAGAAGCTGTCATGTAAGATGAAGCACAGTGTGAAATGCAAAGGGCCTTCTTACTCTGTCACCTTTAATTTGATTGGCAATTTAGCACTGCAAATAAAAGGTAAGCATGAATTTACAGGCTCAATACGCTTTGTTGGCAAATTGAATCATCTGGGAGTCTACATCTGCAAAGCAAAATTTATTATCTGTAATTAACTAACCTTTAGAAAAGGCTTTTTTTAATTTCCCCCTGTCAATGTACCAACAAAAGCCATAACAAGCATTAGAAGAAAAGTCACTACATCAGAATAAGAGCTCCTGCAAACATTCAATGCATAATGCAGTTAAACCCCCAATTAATGAAAGTTCAGTCATTACATGATCTGTATTTAGATGCAGAGAGTTAAATCATTGCTACACAATTGCATCAGAGAAGCAATAGTCCAACTTATTATTTGGGATAGACAGTACTGCATTAATGCAAAATCCACCGTATATTTATATGCCTTTTTACGAAAAAAATCCAAGTACTTGCAAGCTTAACACAAAAAGTCTCCTAATTTTGTATTCTTCAAGTGTTTTGCTAGAAGCAACTAGGGATTTGTAGAGAAATTAGACAATTAAATTTCTTTTTGTTAATCTTTACCCTGAACTTCTCTATTTAGAGATTAGCAAACCACAATGAGATCTGCTAAAGGTGTAAAATCCCTACAGAAGACTTAAAAATATGCAATTCCTGGTCTTTCAATTGGGTAGAATGTAGGAGAAATCAATGTTCTTTGTTGTTGTAAAAATAATTATTTTGCAATAAACTAGTGCTGGACAACAATATCACAATTTCCTCTCAAATAAGGAATCCCTTCAAACATAACATGACTAGCTTAGTTGTAGTTGTTTAAAATGGGGATTTACACTGCAATTCACCTACCTTTTTCTCAAACACATTTTAATTAATTTCAGACAAATAGTTTTTATTTAGAAAATTTAAGTACAATATGAAAAAGCACAGGCACTTTCTGCCCTCAAATATGCTTCAAAGATGTAAATATTCAATATGTAAGTTCAGACTGTCTCCTGTCTTGGAATAAGTTCTGCCAAATTAGAGACCTCTCAAGGAAAATCTGATCATTGTCCAGACAGGCTATGCCTCTCCTTCAAAGCAAACCTGGTGGGATCCTCTGATACATTCACTGATTTGGTTATTCACAGACTATGGAATGACCACTGTGCATCCTCTCCTGCTCCTGTATTTCCTCTGAAACTTACAAAAGTGCTGACTGAAATTTGGACAGATGAACCAAGATGACATCTAATAAAGGCAGTCATTTGAATAAACTGAGGAGGCTGTGTTAGCAGGAATAAAGGGTTGGGATTTAGATTAGCTAACCAAGGCTTAGATGAAAGCATTCTTTCTGTAGACAGACTATTTCTATGAGTTCAATGGAATGACAGCCAAGATTACAAATCATAATGAAGCCTGCTTGTACCATCCACAGTGAAAGGAAAAGCATGGCTTCAGAGACAAAAAAAAAATTCAGAGTATATAACCTACATATACTATCTTATCTTGCTTTTTTTTTGAGGAACAACTATAATAAATAGGCACATTGATGTGTTCAATCATCCTCTTTGCTTATTTTGCCAACTCTAACTCAAGTCATGCCATTATTTAAGTAGTATTAGGCTCTATATGATCAGTTAGTTTTAATGTTCCAATTCCAATATTCCAAGGGGACTAAAGAAGCTGACTGACCATTAACAAAGCAGTACAATTCCTTTGTGAAATCAGTGTTAGTAAAAACTTCTGGAATCTATTAATTTCTCCTATATTCTCTACAAATATTTTGTAAGAGATTCATGCACACAAGAAAACTTTGCAAATTCCGGTAATTTTAAAATATTGGTGACAGGAATTAGGCAGGAGTGAGAGTTATGTAGTTTTGCATTCTTTGACTGTGCTCACAGTGCAGTGAAATCATGTAATGGACTTGAAATGCATGAAGTATTTCCATTTCCCTTCGATTCTAAGATGGGCCTTGAACCCCCATATTGTTTTTCAATGGCCACCATATTGTGGAGACTTAAATTATTATTAAATTCAAAGCATTATTATAATAATAAAATTATTATTACAAGCATTAATACCTTTTTTCCTAAAAGTTAAATGTTTTCAAAACCTAATGTCAAATACACCCTAACCTGTGTAAAGGGTTTACAGCCATCTTTTTACAGTGAGTAAGTCTCATAAAACTCATAAAACCAAAGTTAAAAAAGAAAGAAAGAGAGACCCTGAAGAATACATTCTTTCAGAACTCAAACATAAGGCTTTTGTAAAAATTATCAGATAATCCTTCCACCATCCAATAACTTTCTAGAGAAACATCAGAAGAAAAGGCAGCAGCAATCTCTATGCTGTCTGTAGACAGAAGCAAGACACACAGATCTTTAAGAACCCTAATGGCTGACACCTGCATCCAAAAAGTGTTCCTTTGCTTCATTTGGCTGCATTACAAATTGAAAACATTTGGGGTCTGCAACACTATTCCTGTTGCAGCTGGTGAACTATTACCTTCCTTGCTGTGCATGAGAAGCAGAGCAGAAACAATAACCACACTAAGTTTTCCATCTCCAAAAAACTTGCTAGGAGTTAATCAGTGAATCCTTGACAGGATTTAAATCAGTAAACACTAAGATTTATGTTCCTTGCATGGATTTACACACCATGGCAAGATCAGTGGTAGACAGCATAAGTATCATAAACTTGCTTTTTTTTAAGAGCTAGGACTAACAGTGAGAAAACAAATAGAGGTTTTACTTAATACTACCACTTTTTCTCTTAAAATGAGCCACGCAAGATACCTGCAATAAAGCCAACTATTTCTGAATACACTACATTTTTATAAGGTACCACAAACCTGGAAAATCACAACTTCACATGATGGCAATATTTTCATACTGATCATATCCATAAGCTGAGTCAGTGCTCATTCTTTGAATTTTTAAGCAGCGATTAGTGTAAGATGTCAAGAGTATGGCATCTCTTCCAGGATTCTGATAAAGACATCTAACCAACTATTAATTTTAGTTCCAGTTTCTCTGTTCCTTGAAGGATACAGAGCCAGTCTTTTTCTCCATGGGCTGAACCAATTTCTGATACAAGCTCTATAACACATTCAGAACTTACTGCTCAAGTGTACAAATCAACTCTCACCAAAGCAGTTGATATTAGAAGTTTATATCCAGCGTGAAATAGTTATACACCCTCATTGCATAAATATTCCAACACTTCAGTTCCTTCAAGACTGCCTGGTATTGCCATTTCATTACTGTATTTTACTTTCATTGTCACACTGTGTTATGACTATAAAAACATTTTCATTAGGAGTAAATTTTCATGAAAGAGCTTAAACTGCATATTTAATGCACAATTTGTCAGGCTCATTTAGAATCCTGCTTTCAGTGATTCAATTATCACCCCGTATACATGTAATGCATAATTTGATTACTTTTGCTTAATGAAAAACCCACTGGACACTGAGCATCACAGCTATATGCTGAAAATTATATTTATAATTTTTGTTAACCATCATAGTTAAAGACAATCAAATTTTGTATTCTACAGGAAAAAAAATATTTAAATTTAGTTTCTCCTTCAGCAAATTTTGTATTCTACAGGAAAAAAAAAATCTCTAAATTTAGTTTCTCCTTCACGCAGGCAGGAACAGGTATTTCTATACACCCAACTGCCACAAATCATTAAAGTAAGAGTAAAAGCACATTCCTTTTACAGACAATTTGGGGAAAAGAACATCTCTTTTACTTCTTGTCTTACATATATTCATAGACTTTTAAAGTTGAAACAGGTAAATTGTGGTTGCCTTCAAATGACTGTTCATTGCTTTACTTAAAATTTGTCTGTGAACTGAAACCAATGTGATTGCCAAGAAATTCCCATGGCTAATACTGCTAGTCTGAAAGGCACTCTGTCATTACTGGACACATCAGGATATGAAGCATTTCCTTCAGTATGCACAGCAGTGCTCACATTTGCAACACATAAAAGCTAAATAAAAAAAAGATGTCATACTCATATCCTAACTCAGAGTTACATGGTTACAACTGCCAAGTTTCAGTTAAGTATTTTTTTACTTTTCCCTTTATATTTGAAATTATAATCCTTCTAATTTTTAGTTTCATACGCAGCAAGCTTAGTCATTTTTAAAGGTATTGTGTACATATAATAAATATATCTGACAATAGTTTGTACAAGCAGGGTAAACATGGGTTTTTATTTTTAAAATTGTCTACAGAATTAAAAAGCTACTACTTTGTCAAGTCAACTTTGCTGCTACATTATGGAATCATCTGTTTCCCCACTCACATCCAAGTGTATCTGGATAATGAAACAGCTTTGGGTTTTGGACAAAGTCATTCAAAAAAAAGTATAATTCATGATCAAGCAACTCGAAATTTCTTAGTGACAGCTGAATTCTGTGTGACTTCTTTGTGTGCCTGACAAGAACTGACAGTGTCATAAGACCAGCTACAGGACTATAAAACACATTGTTTTTCTGTCTAGGGTTAACCTACTAATTTGATTTAAAATTAAATCATGAGCTGTTGCTGGACTTTATTAAAAGCAGATCTAGACAATCTGGAAGGTTCCTCTATGAGTCTAGTGGTGCCCAGTAACATAGTTGCCACCAACATTTGGAGTACATTTCACAGGCTTCACCAATTAGATCAGGCCATACATTTCCAGGATAATAAGCACCACCATTGACTAAAGGTACTCTCCTCAGAGACACCTTCCTCATAATAAATTAAGCCTCTAGAGATGTTTACTAATAAAATTACAATGCTGAGGGTTAAAAGACCCAAAATCCCTGCAGCTCCTTTTACTTTAAAAGTATAATTTATATGCTGCAGAGTACACATTAACAGTTCCTTAATTTTTCCAACTGAAATTTCTGAAGACTGACTTTTATTAGTGTTAGTTACTATCTGTGTTATATTTCAGGTTTTCCCTTCTTTGAATTACACTGACTTAGTAGCAATTAAGAAAGAAGTCCTTATTCTCTGAACAAAGCAAGCCCTGCTGCCTCAGTGGCAATATCAAGTGTGTGCTATTTTGTCAACTTGCTTCTGTGTACCACAGCAAACTCCACATTATTTACAAATAAAACAACTAACAATCTGATTAAATCACCTGCCTACATAAGTATTCCCTGACTATTCCACTGGACTACCACCACACATGCTAATTGTGGCCATGCTCATTTTACAAACACATCTGTCCTCTAGCAAGTTTCTTAATGCCATGGGTTGGTCTCAGAGCAGCCATCAGCTGCTATGTTTCCCTGTTCACAAAAAAGTTACTCTCTGCACATGTATCTCAGTTTTCCTTCCTTGAGTGGGAAATCCCAAATTCCTCAGACCTTTTACCTTGCTTAGGTTTATTTCCTAGTAATTCAACATGCATGAAGATAGGACAAAATCATTCTACAGTGCAGCTTACATGGGGATTATGACAAAGATTGTCAGGAATCTGTAAACAGCATAATGTGATGCCAGCATTAAGCTTAGTAATATGGGATGCCTGAATGTGGATAGTGGCAGTGAATGTGCAAATGGCAGTTTAATCAGTTCCCACCATCTGTCCCCTTGCAGAAGCTGTCACTAGGAACACCTGCACAGGCAAGGGACTGCAGACTGCACAGCCCATGAACAACAGGGAGAGTGGGGTCAGTGGTTTCTTTAAGTCCCTCCAATTCCACAGGCAGCCACAACAGGCAGGCAGCAAACTGGAAGGAATTGGGTTCAGTTCCCTACAACATTTGTCTGACAGCATAAGGGCACTCATTCTTCACTTCTGCAGCTGTTAGTAGGACTGGTGGTTTTCAGCCCAGTTCCTATGTCAGCTTCTAAAAAACACAAAATAAAACATAAACCTTTGAAAGCAAACTTGAAGGGGCTGGTTCACAGAATCTCAAATCTTAGATCTCTCTATTAACAGATAAAAACCTGAGTTAAACCCTACACCAATTACTTTCTCCTGAGATTCTTTTGTTGCTTAATGACTACAAAAGGATCTGAGACAAAAGCAGACAATTACTTTTCCTCCCTTTTGTGGTGGGGATTAGCAGATAACATGGACATTTCCCTAATGAAATCTTCCTTTTCACTGGATATTTAAAGGGAAAGGATCAATAAATGACAGTGTTTAAAATAAAACCATTAAGTATTCATAGCAGAAAATCCATAAATCTAGGCATAATCCATGTAAAGGCCATTTTGATGTTAGTTTTAACATGGACCTAAGAAAGCATAAAGTATCCCTTTACTGCCCATATCCTTGATGCAGAAAACATCTTCTGGGAAGACATCACTAGCTTTGCCATGGAATTACATCTGCTATCTCACTGCACCAGCCTACAAATCTATGCAGGCTTTAGACATCAGTTACACCAAATAAACCAGACACAGATTCTTTCAAGTACATGGAAAGCTTGTGAAGCAATTTGTCATCTCTGACCCAAGAGTTTTCTCCTTGGTTGAACAGGCCTAAGTGCAGTGTGCTGCCCCAACACACATCAGGAACTAAACTACAGGGCTTGAACAGTTGTTACAGATATATTTTTCATTAATATTTGGAGTTTGGACTGTGGTTTCCACTAACATGTTTCCAAACATATAGGTCTTGTAAATATATTGCAGCACAGCAACTTACAATAATACTAGAAGCTTAGGGGAAGTCATGAACTGTTTGTCCTATCCCAGTTTTATTCAGTGATTATCTAAAGAGCATTAGCACTGAGTAAGAGCAACTGGCTCATGAGTTCCTGACTTTCTCCTGACTTTAAAACTTCTTTTAGCATAAAACAAAGATGATTTCAAGTAAAATCTGGCCTGATCAAAACAAAACAAAACCAAAAAAACCCCACAACAAACCAGCATTTCTAGCTGCATTAACTAGCTTAACTTCCATGCTGTACCAATCTACAGCATAAACTTTCTTCATCCATAAATGCCTTACTGGAAATAGGGCTCAGTTTGTAAATTAAGGCTGCAAAGGCAAAATAAGGGACAAAGACATAATTATAAAATACACTAGAATATGGAAAAGGATGATTAAACCTTATTAAAATATCATTCCTGGGAATTCATAAGTTCCATAATTAATAACAACACAGTTGACTGCACTAAGTCCTGTAACAGAAATTAAATTTCCGTTTATGTATAAGAATAATTAGGTTTCATAAAAAGACTGGGGGTGGATTTTTTTATTTTTCTTCATCCTGTACTTGATATTACACATTTCTTGTAGATTCATATTCAGCAATATACATTTGGTTGTGTGGAATAATTCACAGAGTAACATCACTTTACCCAAGACTGCAATTATCATATGAAATGAATGCAGTTTGTGTTTTGCCATCATAGTAGTCAAGACACTTGAGCCATTTAACATCTAAGTGGGCACTGAGGCAAATAAAAGCTTCAGTTTTCAAAAATAAAGTGTGGTATGAACTGACTAAATAATTAAAGTTCACATTTTTAGTATGCAGCACTTATCTCCCTAGCAATAAAATCTACTCTGTGTGGAGTTGTCATGGCATTTGATGAGAGCAAAAGTGCTATCCTGAAAGGGCTACTCTGTTTTACTGAGAAAAGACTTTTAGAACTGAAGCAGAGCAGTGGGAGCAAAAAGAGTAGTTGCAAAAACCTTCTCTGATCTCAGAGCTTCAGACTAGCATAACAATTTTTTCTTTTAGGTTGTCACAACAGCGCACTATTTTAAGAGTTTAACATTTCTAAAGCTCTGGTGGACTACACCGAATCTGTACTTTCATTCCTTCATGACATGCATAGGCTGATACATCAGATCTTTGATGAGAAATAAATTATTGTACATGCTTTGTTATTTATGTTCAAGTCCCATATGGAAATCTCTTCAGTAGTGTCTGATTAACTACCAAAAGATGTGGACAGATATGAAAAATTTCCAATGTGATTAGTAACTTCATTTATGTACAATTCTCTTCAGGATTGGTCAAATATAAAACATGTTTTTGGGGGTGGGGGCCAATATTTGGAAGATGTTTCAGGACACCAGGTTAGTTGAGCTCACACTGAAATGCTGCCCTTTTCCAGACCTCCAATTTGCTCCAACTTCTTTCAATCCACTGCATTAATTTGGACAAGGTTTTTTGCTGTTTCATATTCCAGTCCCACCTCACTGCTAAGAGTAAATATTGTATGAAGGAAACTAGTGAACAAGAAAAATCTCACTTTCTTAAAAAAAACCAAAAAAAAAAAATCCCAAACAAACAAAAAAACTCCCTTCATGGTTCCGACATCCACATTACAGTAAAACTTTACATATTAATGACAAAATCAATATTTGTGAACAGGGATATTGCACCAGATCACCCAGTATATCTCAGAAACTGCTTAAACTGTACTCAAATGGCTTAAAACACCAGTTTATCGTTATCTTTACTGATGTACATACAACAACTTTCTTCAGTTAGTGGTGCTTCACATGACTTTAAAAAAACCAAAGTAGTAAAAGAAGGATTGAAAGGTGTCTTACTGGTGGATACTCTGCTGTTTCTCACAGATACTCAAACTGTTCTACAGCAAGTATGTACAACTCAGCAGTATCCCAGAAAGGTGAAACAAACAGGAGGAAAAGCAACCCTAAATGGTTTACATCTAGCAAACTCATCTTAGCTGGTAGTTAAGAGCCTGCAAAAAGGATTAGAGCAGAGAGACTTACATACAGCTGTAGGGATGGAAAAGGGTAGATAAACTTTGTTAAGATCCTACCACATACTGTATTTCCCTTGTAGTTATCTTCCCTAAAACACTTGCATTTTTTTTCTTTCACAGCTGTAGATCACACCACTTTTAGAAAGGACCTTGAAATTGCAGTGCTTCATCTTCACCACTAGAATATTTTCCACCCCTGCTAAATCGTTTAGCAAGCTGATTAGCAGTATCATACAGCCAAAGGTGTCAACTCCTGCTGAGTTTCTGCATGGACTGTAGAAATAATCTGTCTGGTAATGGGAATAGTGGCAGCATGCCATGCCTTTTAACTCTCCAAAACTGTAAACTAGCACAAAGCAGGCACTTGACAAAATATGATGACATAGGTCCTAGAATTTGTAGGAAACAAGAAGGAAGAAAAAGCTCTTACCCCACAGATAAGATGCCAGAGGGACCACTATACAACATGAACTCAGTACCAGAGAGAGCAGCTCCCAACAGCTGCACCTATTGTTTCTGCACACACTACTGTGTGACAAACTCACAAGTTAGAGACAGCGTTTCAGGACTGCTGACGGCCTTGAGACAGCAGAGCTGCTTGGCATCAGGGTGCAGCAAAGTCCAGCCCCTCCCCAAGTGAAGGTGAGGTAGGAGTCAAGAGGGATCCTAGGAATGACAGGACATACCTTACATACTCAAGCAAGGTGAGCAGGATGTCTAACCAAGAGTCCAGACCATGAAGTAGTATCAAGACCAGCAAGTCAGTCCACATGCTGAAGTCCAATTCAGCAGAGCCCTCAGCCAGACAAAGATGCAGGCCAACACTTGTCACACATAGGCCAAACAGAAAGTAAAACTCTCAGGGCTGAGCTTAAATAATGCTCCCTCACCCATGGGTGTGGTTAGAGGTTTCAGGTGAGGCTGGTCAGGGCCATTAATGCTTATTAATCCACTCAGGGTCATGACATTTGGTAGTACCAACTGATTTAGATCATGATAAGGAAAGATTTTGAGGGTTTGTTTATCTGAGGCAGGCATAATGTATCATCATTAGAAGTACCAAAAGACTTAAAGGCCAGGGTTAAAGCAACAAAATTCTACCAATTTATTAGCTTCCACCCCGTATCAATTTCAGCTGAATGCATAGCTCTAAAGGGAGCAGGCCTCAACATCTACCTAATTTTCACCACTGGTGAAAATCAGTAACCATTATCCATTGAAAAGGCCATGTGCTTATGGTTTTAAAATCTCTTTGCTTGCTCAAGTGCATGCATGCAAGACAGGCTGATCACACATTTCCCAAGAATACATTTGTTCTAGTCTCTCAGTAGCAGAATTTTGTACACTGACGAAGACCATTAGCATTTCCTTCAGACACCAGTGAAGCCCCTACAGTCCAAAAAGCTAGCTCAACCTGCCTTTTTAGCTCTTCAAAAGGAGCTTAGCCATCCTGCATATTTATATAAACAGTTACATAAGTATTTCTCCTTATCTTTGTCTACATCCAAACTTTTGAGCTTAGGCCAGCTTTCACTTTTCCTTGCTCCCCTATAGAAGAATGTTTTGGTGAGGACCCACTTCATCACACCATCAAGGCTGAATGCTTTACAATCATCATTTTTGCCTGGCAACAGGAATGATAATTTATCAAAAACTGTACTGAACTAAAATGCCAATGTATTATTTTTCAAATTCAATTAATATTGGGGTTAAATCTCAAAACATTTAATACTTTTTAAGAAATACTTTCTTTAAATAAAATAAGTAAAATCATACTCTTCGTGTGTAGCCTGACTTTTTGTTTTTTCAGAAAATGAGAAAAAGAATTAAGCATATTCACTGGTGCCTCCTTAGTTTTTAGGGTTTTCATTTGCAGTGTGATTCAGAAAGACCAGAAAAAGCTAGGTATTACCCATTATAAGGAAAGTGTGGAGAAAACTATCCTACTTGACAGGAAGTCACCTGATATTTTAAGGAAACCCAGATCATCTATGAAACTTTCAGACCCTTAACATATGAAGCTTTTAATTTTCATCTTTAATATCTCATTTCAACCCTTCTGGTGAGTATTTTGTATACTTCTTACTTCATAAAGCAAAAGTTTCTAATACTTTTGTAGTAGCTTTTCTTTCATCTAGAAGACCTAATGTTTCTAAACTTGACTTCTTGCATAAAAATCTGAAGATTAACTGCCAGTTATATGCCGTTATTATATTTGGAAAACGCTGTGACACTTTAAACCACATCATTGAATGGTATTCAGAAATTTGAATCTTCACTTTATTTTGGAGAGGAAGATATATAGATTGGATGAGAGGCAACAGGAGAGAAAGCAATCATTGATAATCTTGCAGATCAGTCTTTTTACTTTCCATTGAGCCCAAATATGATAGGTTCACTTTCCATTCATTCTGGGGAATTCTCTGTATAGAAGTTATTTATGTATGGCTCATTCTTCCAGTCTTTTACAAGGTCTCTAACTGTAAATGAGATGAAAATTAACCATCTTACAATTTGTCCTACCATGTAAATACTTGTTAGTTTTATTGATTGTATTACATAGAGTTTATGTTGCCTTGGCAAATAGTTTTACAGGGACTATAAAAAAAGCCCTAGAATAGGCCATGAATACATTCCTGCAAGTCAAGCTTCATTGCCTACTAGGAAATGCAGTTGTAATGTACATTACATATATATGCAGAATTTAGGATAACTATTTCTATAAACTTTGATAGACTTCAATGCAAAATTAACAATTTCTTGAATGGGAGACAGATTCAAAAGCAAGACAATGACCAATCAATATTAATTTCTTAATTTGACATTCCAGTGGGATTTAGATTCCATTATTCAAAAACTTTGTTTTACTTGTTTATTTCCTGATGTTACTTCTTTTTTTATTATGCTTAAACTTGCTACCTCTGCATTTGCTTTAAAAAGTGAAGTTGAGAGTAGAGGGAAGGCAATGTCAGCTGAATGAAAATCAGCCTTTCCAGATTGAGATGATCCTCTTCCCCATTTTTCTGGGGGAAAAACAAGCAGTTACTCTTCTTTTCAGGAGTGACAGCTATTTAAAATCTAATTAAGAATTAAAAAACAAGCAATTCCTTTATGATCTTCTCCCAGTACAAACTTCTATTTACATGAACATGAATAAGAAATGTTATTATTTATTCATAGGTCTCCTGAAATCTGACCTGAGTAGTTTAGGAATACATCTTACATTCATTTTTCCCCTGATTTGAAGTTTCAAACTTACTGCCTGTTGATATTTGCCAAATGCAGTTTCCACTTGGATCAGTCTGATTTTCTCTAGCTATCTAGGCCTAAATAAGAGCCACCGGTTCTCTCTCTTTTGCTGTTAACAGGCATCCCTCAGAATTTAGACTTAATATTTGGTGTCTCATACTCTCTTTGTGTTAGATTCCACAATGCAGATGTATAGGCTGAATGACAGAAGGGGGATGATATTTTTTTCACTCTATGAAATGATAGACTACAAAATACTATAAAACAGCCTGAAGTTAGTGAAAGGG
>NW_008664230.1:68985-69466 GCF_000695815.1 Acanthisitta chloris | reverse complement strand
TGTTGCCTCATTTCCTGTATAAAACTGACAAGATACATCTCCATTGGGACCTTCAGACATAGTACATCACAAGAGGCCATTGCAATTTAGGCTGGGTTTAAAACCATGAAATCATAGAATCAACCAGATTGGAAAAGACCTCAAAGATCATCAAGTCCAACCCTACCGTGGTTACTAGACCATGGCACTAAGTGCCACATCCAGTCTCGTCTTGGAAACCTCCAGGAATGGTGAATCCACCACCTCCCTGGGCAGCCCATTCCAATGACTGATTACTCTCTCTGTAATAAACCTCTTCCTAATATCCAACCTAAACCTCTCCTGGCAGAGCTTGAGTCTGTGCCCTCTTGTCCTACTGCTGGTTGCCTGGGAGAAGAGACCAACCCCCACCTGACTACAACCTCCTTTCAGGTAGTTGTAGAGGGTGATAAGGTCTCCCTTGAGCCTCCTCTTCTCCAGGCTAAACAACCCCAGCTCCCTC
>NW_008664230.1:43095-68898 GCF_000695815.1 Acanthisitta chloris | reverse complement strand
ATATATATATATATACTTACTCCTGTCTGCAAAGAACAGGCACTGGTGTTCTGGGCCAGCAGTATTGCAATTCATGGAAGAGCTGCACAGGAGGTGGCAAAGGAAAATAACTTGAAGATGGAAGCTGTTAGCATTGAATTGGACTGTGATAATTGTGCAGTCCAGTGGTTGTACTCTGCCTTTTTCTCCAACATCCTAATTCTTATTCTTCATATGGTTTTGCCTTCTGCTTTCAGAACTGCTTTCAAAGAATGTTCATTTCTGTCATTTATGTCTGGACAATGGCAACCAGTTTTATTGTTTCTCTCTATAATCAAGTGCCCTGGCCATCACTGTACTGCTGTACTGCTAGAAATGCACCTTTCTTCATGCCATTGCACACTCCTGTTATAAAGAGCAAACCATTTCAAACTCCACAGTTTAGAAAACTGCACAGAACACTGCTAGCAATTTTTATATTAAACTGCATTTTTTAAGACCATTTGTTTATTTGTGCTGTTAACCAGATAATGTTCTAGCGAAGTGCTGCAATATTGAAATGTCAATGTTCTTTTATGAATCACATTGAGATTTCCTAAATGAATGCAAACAGTGCAAAGTGATTTGTATACAGAACATACATGGCCTAATCAGATTCATAAATTCAAAACACATTTAATCAGTTATATTTGATTCACCAGCAGTTAAAAATTCTCCTTAATGATAACAAAAGCAGAATAAACAATGTGTCATGAATTTCATTTTTTATAAATTAAATGTATACAATCATAGTACTTCATATCTCAAATAATGGATGATGAATTTGTATCATAGAAAGGGCATCTAAAACTATGTCCTGGTTCTTTCTTTCTGCAATTTGTTTTCTAAAGCTGTTGTTACATTAGATAAAAGTTAAACATTTTTCTTCCATACAGATAATATTTCAGTACGAATTAATATACTTTTTTTCCAGATAAAAGGGAGATGTCATTGTTTATTCGTGTTCCTTCAATATTAATAGATATACCCTGTAAAGATATTCTAGCATTAAATGAAAATACACAATCATTTCCATTAAAAGAATAATAATTAGATGTTGGAATTGCTACAGATTGATCCTATAAGTCTGGTTTAGCACTTTTTACCCTCCAGTTTCCAGAAGTATGCAACAAAGCTATCTTAGTGGACTTTTAAAAAAAAAAAAGGTCACGACTCAACACTTTTGCATTCTATATGCTACCATTCAATATGGGAAGGTGGAGCATGTGCAAAAGCTCTTGACTTAGACAAATAAATTTAAATAAATAGCCAGAATTAGAAATCAAGCAATCAACCACAGGCCTTCTCTAGTCCATGTGCCCAAGGCATGATCAAATCCATCTCATTGGAGGTGATTTTTGAGCCAGCTGTTACTCACTACCATTCCTTAGCACTCTGATACCTCCACAGACTAGCTATTTTTGCTTAACTTCAGCACTAGAAAGTATCAATCCTCAGTGATGCTGGCTGCAATTTAAACCTGTCATTATAGACATGAAGAGACGTATCAATCCTCAGTGATGCTGGCTGCAGTTTAAACCTGTCATTATAGACATAAAGAGATCTGTTCAGCCTGAAAAAGTGTTGATTCTGTGATTTAACGTCATTTTGATTGAGTCGTGGTAGTGACAACATTCCTTCAAAGTCAATGTAAACCTAGTCAGTAGATTTCAGTCTCCCTTGTCCTGCAGATCTAAGAGGTAAAATTCCTATTGACAGCAGTAGAGACAAAGCTTTCATTATATGTGTTAATACTGAACAAGAGCAGACATTCTGGGACTCTAAGCCAGTGAACAACATTGTAATGCATTACAACATCTGAAAAGTGAAGTTATCAAAATTCATTGTGGGATGATTCAAATTTTTATTTTGGTTAATAAAACTACTACCTATCCTGAAACATAGTGAATTATCTTTCACTTGAAATATTTCTTATCTTTCAAGCAAGGTAGGATAGTGTATGTAAGAATCAATGAGCAGAGGTACAAGTTAAGATTGAACTGAATAATTTAAGCATTATTTTCTTTCCTTGAAGTCCAACAATTTATGAAAACTAGACCATATGTGAAATTCTAAATGTTTTAATTTAGTTTTATTGGAAAAGAAGATGTGAATTTGGAAACTCTGAGTTGCCTTTTAACCTATTCAAAGGATGGTGACTCTCCCTCATCCACACTTCAAAGCCAGTCATTTGCTCAGGATACACATGCAAACTCATTGAGGTCATAATTTATCACCAAAATTAGAACATACCAGGTTTGTAAGTATTTTAGCACTGCCTTTGCCCCCCTTTGCATCAAGGCTTTCCACTGTAGCCATATGATGTAGTCCAGACAAGGGCAGAAAATTCTCCAAACTGGTACCAAAAAAGTTTCAGAAAAAAAGTAAATTGCTTCAGCAATATCTGTTAAGTCTCTAATGCTTCTTTTAGTATCTCTCTACAGCACTGCAGTGCATTTGGCTAGCAAAAATAAGAATTTGTACAAAGATTATTCAGGGGATCTTATCTGGTGTAGTGACATTTAAATATATGGTACAAAGATTATTCAGGGGATCTTATCCGGTGTAGTGACATTTAAATATCTGGAGAGATATTTTCCCAGTATCAAGTTACTACTGAATTTTTGCATTCTTACCTTATAAATATAAATTCATGAGGTCAAAAGTCTTTTAAGAAATGTCATACACTTATGAAAAATTATATGATTTTTATTCCATCACGTTTCTTAATTTGACCAACTACAGTTTTTGTACTTTTAGTCTTGTCCTTATTCTACTTCCCTATCATTCCTCTAGGTTTGGGGGTTTTTTTTTCCAAAGACATTGTCTTTTTCACGTGTAATAGTATCAAGACTTTTCACAGTAGGATCAGCATTTGTATTTGGCACAAAATAGACAATTCCTAAGGCAACCTATAATTCCAATCCATTAGGCTAATGTATTGCAGCTGCTGTGAACAGTGGGCATATCATCTTTAGTATAATGACGTCTGGTACAGCACAGAAGATAAAACAAAATAAACTGAAAAATTACTCTGCATCTAAACATCACAAAGAGTTATTTTCACTCTGTTCACCTTTATGCTCCACACAGTCTGTTGTATCTGTGGGTAAGGTCTGGGGTTTTTTAAGTGTTTCATTTACATGTGATAGATTCTCTTATAAATGAGTTCTGGCCAGCTGCACAGAGCTTACCTATAATGAAAGTAATCAGTACTCAGAACAGGTTGTCAATTAGGATTTTCTTATAAACCACCAGGAATTTACATCACAGCTCATTTATTAATGCCACTGATTGGGATTGTTCAGCCTTGGAGAAGAGAAGGCTTCAGGGTGACCTAATTGCAGCCCTCCAGTACCTGAAAGGAGCCTATAAGAAGGATGGAGACAGACTATTTACACGAACATGTAGTGACAGGACAAGGGGAAATGGCTTCAAACTGACAGAGAGTAGGTTTAGGTTAGATACTAGGAAGAAATTCTTTACTGTGAGGGTGGTGAGACACTGGTATAGGTTGCCTAAGAAAAGCTGTGGATGCCCCATCCCTGGAAGCGTTCAAGGCCAGGTTAGATGGAGCTCTGAGCAACTTGGTCTAGTGGAAAATCTCCCTGCTCATGTCAGGTGGGTGAAACTAGATGGTCTTTAAGGTCCCTTCCCACCCAATCCATTCTATGATTCTTAATTTCTACTTTAAAAACCTTTGACTACAAAATCTACAAAATTTCCTTTCAGTAGAAGGTGGACCACTCACAAATCATTCATGAATTCTTTTGGATTAATTTTCACTTCTGTCTTCTGCTTGAAACAGTCAGTGTCAACATTTTCTACTCTGCCAAAGAGTGCCTTTGACAGACTATCAGACTTTATGATATAACTCCAAACTCTCTTGTTGATATTTATTTTACATGGCATATTATATATTCTGAGAGAAAGACTCAGAAGAAAACAAAGGATGCCTTCCTAACCTGCTAGCTAGGTTACTTTCACACAACGGGGTCCAGTCCTTCCATTACTGTACCAACAAAAGCCACTAAGTCACACACAGACACACAATGAACACTAATATCAATGCTGGGAGAGTTCCTGATGAAGTAGGCAATAAAAAACCAAATTCTGAATAACAATCACTCTAACAGTAGGAAGAACCATTTGTTTCACGGCCACTATGATAGTTTATGCCAGCATCTGTAAATGCAATAGTAAATCTGGGTTCATTCTGTAAAGCATTTCAAAGAGCCACTACAGAGCTCCCTAAATAAACCCTTCTGTTTGCCTAAGTTGTCTTATCTTGCTTCAAGATCCTGTACTCTGAAATGTGAACAATGATAACAGACTGACAACAGGGGCTCTAAATCTTTTACTGATAAATTATTTTCAAACCGATATGTTGAAGGGAGAAGGGATTGTAAGAGAAGACTCCCTTTAGCTTTCATAAAAAAACACTTAAGAAGGAGTTTGGCTACAAAATCAAAGGAGATTGGTTATAAAATATTTAGAAAACAATGGCAACAACAAAAGTATTCATTTGAGCATATTAGTTTGAGTCCTAGGAATGTGGCATTTACAACTTTAGCTGCAATACAACTTCTCAAGGAGCACAAGTAACCTACAGGTTGTGATAGTTCATGCAGGTTAGGTCAAATCTTTTTTTCTAACATTTTCCCCCCAAAATATAGATGTCTCACTGTAAAATTATTTTATAGAATTCTAGTCTAATATCACCAGCTTTAACTTCTATGTTACCTCTTTTATCTTTCTTGAAATTTGGTGAAAGTGCTGCAAGACAAACTTACTTCTTGCATATTTATTTTAAAGAAAATAAATCAAATGACCTCACAATGAAACTATGGAAGAAGCAGTTTATTTCTGGGTGATTGTATTGCAAGTCTTTAATAAATTAGATTTTTAGAAAAGGCTCTTCTGAGACATATTTAATCAGATTGTACTATAACCCATCCCTAATTACATTGTATCATTTAGTTAATTTGGTTTGTACTTCAATTATTAAAATTCATGATTTATACTTATGAAATTAAAATGATCAAACACACTTGATAAAGCCAGTTTTAGAAACAGATTAAGTCATTTTCTACTATCATGTAATTATGTTAACACTAGGGTTCATTTTAATTACAACAGAGGGCTACAGAAAAGTTAGAACACTTGTAGAATGGTAAAGTACAAAACTAACCACAACA
This sequence comes from Acanthisitta chloris, assembly GCF_000695815.1. Classification (NCBI taxonomy): domain Eukaryota; kingdom Metazoa; phylum Chordata; class Aves; order Passeriformes; family Acanthisittidae; genus Acanthisitta; species Acanthisitta chloris. The sequence continues at coordinate 63,682 of NW_008664230.1, read as the reverse complement.
ATTTCTTACTTATAAATAAGGAATCAAAAATATCTGTGACCTAGAAAATGCCTTCCTGTATACATTAGATTCACTTCACGTTTGTCTTTTATGTGTGTGTCATGTTTTTTAGCAAGAACATTTGTGAAGCTAGAGGTATATAGTCCAATTTCATGTAGCAAAGCTTATACAGTAATACTACCTCAGGGCTACAACATTCCCTGTTCCCTGGTGTTCCAGGTTAGTCATACTATAAGGCCTGACCATTTCTCTCAGATTTCTATTTGTACCAGTAATACTTGAGAGGGAGAGAGCAAAAACCAATTATTGAACCAAAACAATTTTTCTGAGAACCTCCACTGTCCATACCTTGGCATTATCATAGCATCATAGGATGGATTGGGTGGGAAGGGACCTAGTTTCACCCCACTGACATGAGCAGGGAGATTTTTCCACTAGACCAGGTTGCTTCATCCAACCTAGCCTTGAACAAGGGATGAGGCATCCACAACTTCTCTTGGGCAAACTGTGCCAGTGCCTCACCGCCCTCACAGTAACAAATTCCTTCCTAGTATCTAACCTAAACCTACTCTCTGTCAGTTTGAAGCCAATCCTCCTTGTCCTGTCACTCCAGGGTCTTGTAAATCAGTCTTCTTGTAGACTCTTTTCAGGTGCTGGAAGGCCACAATTAGGTCACACTGAAGCCTTCTCTACTCCAAGGCTGAACAATCCAAATTCTCTCAGTCTTTCCTCATAGGAGATATAGTGTAAACATTTTCCGATAAATTGTCACAAAAGCAGCATAATCTTGAAGTATAAACCACACAAGGTGCTAATGGGACAATCGATTACTACAAGGAGGACACTGGATTTCCCAGAGCAGGGATGCATGTACCAGGAGTTCCTTCTTCACTGCAGGCTAGAGAGCTGTTCTGTGAAATTAGGGGAAAGAACACATAGAATCATACTAAAAATAGGTTCGAAGGGGCCTATAGATGTCATCTAATACAACTTCCTTGTTAAAATACTTAAATTCTGTTAGATCAGGTTGCCAAGAGCTTTGTCTAAGAGGCCATTACTGGGAACCTGTTAGGGCAACATTTTCCTGTGATTCACTAGTCACATCATGATATATTCATTCCTTAGGTCTGTTTCAAATTTTCCTTGTTGCAGCCTATGACTTTTGGCTCTCATCCTTTTAATGTACACCTCTAAGAAAAGCCAGGCTCCAACCACTCCACTAAGTAGCTGAAGACTGCTATCAGATCCCCCCAAAGCATTCTCTTCTCCTCAGCATTTTCTTGCATGATGCACACCCCAGGCACCCAACTTCCAGAGTGGCCCTTCCCTGTAGGCCACTTCGCATTAATCAATACCTTCCTTGTACTGGGAAGACAAAAAAAAACCCCAGGATTCTAATTGCTTCATAACAGTAGATTGCTTGGCAGAAGTTTAATATGAATTGTATAACTTGTGATAATTTCCCATAATTATGTTCAGAACACTGGGAGATACCCACCAATAGATATACAAACCTAAATTGTGCTTTCATCCTCTGATGTGTTTCTGTAATCATATTCTGTAGTAATTGTTTGTGTTATGCATAAAATGTTCACTTTGCTCCTATAAAGGAAATACACCTTTACCCAGGAGTAAGGAAGCACACAACTGTAATGGAAGGGCCTGGTTCTGCTACATCCATTTAGGGGTCAAACAGAAGCACTCAAACTAAAAGCAAAGCTGTTCTCAGCTCTGAGTACAGTCAGTGAAAAAGAAGAGTAATCTCTAAAGCGATCCATTCACCAGCATCTGACTCACACTCTAGAAATCCCTGTCTTTGTCACAGAGGGTAAATACAATGAGCATGTCTGAAGTTAGCCACCTTCTCAAAAGACCTGGGTTTTCTAAGAAAAGAACAGACTTTGAAAAGCCTTAAATTCATAGTAAAATAATTAAGTGGTTTTGCTTCTTTATTTAGTAAATCTACCTTTAGATCCATACAAAATAAACAGTGCATGTTCCAACCCAGACACAAAATAATCCATTACCTGTATGCCATGTCATTTGCACATTACAAATACATGGACACATTTGGACATAAAAGTGTGTCTAAGCAGGTAAAATGCAGCAAAATGGCTTCTTGAGATACAGAAATCAGGTGCACACAAATGTGTTGGAAAACTCACTAGACAGACTCTGAATTGGAGGGGAGAGAGGAGGGAGAAGACACAAAGAGGTACTGAGCACAGGAAACTGCTATCATATTAAAAGACCCTTTCCTCAAGCAGGTTCCCATATCACCTCCATCTTAACCATGACTGACTCATAAAGTAACCGTGATGAATTTGAAAAGAAAAAGGATACAAAGAGCATTCAAAGTACTCCCTAAAAATGAAGATACATATTAATAAATGTTGACCTGTGCAAGGTAGCTGCACAAGTGACTTCATGACCATAGTCCACTGAATGAAAGCTCACTGCCTTTCGGTCAGAAGCCAAAATTTCAGTAGAGCATGGAATATCATCCAGGCCTTTACTGTGTTGGTTGCTGGTCATTGCCAGATCATTGACTGGAAACTGCAGGCCCCGGCTACCCAGGCACTAAAATATTCCTCTGCCCACATCCACTTCAGCCTGACTGTTTGCTTAAAGCCCCTCAAAATAAATTGTGGTGAATATGCATCTCTACAGCTACTGCAGACCTTGAGGAGTATCTCGACCTGAGGAATTATTTCACAAAGGCAATTCTAGGAAAGAAATGGTTCTTCCTAAAGCACATTTTTCATCCTTGTACTAACAGTAATTCTTTACGACATGATTGCATGGATTTAGAGGTCACTGATGGGTGCCATTGCATATACAAATTAGTAACTTTTGCCCCTTTATGTTAATACAGCATTAAGACTATAAAATGTCCTGTTTTCTAAAGTATGCAGTGTAATATATCTCTCACACATCATCACCTGGGTATAATTCTGCATAACTGAAAGTAAAAAGCAAAAAAAACACCATTTTTCTAGCTCTTTTCTCTTAGTCATTATGACATAGATAGGGGATTTATTCTGACCATGGTAGCAGGTGATTTATTATTTTGTTGCTGCAGAAACAGACAGCTGAAAAGGGGTTTTGAAATGGAAATTGTGACATTTACTGAGCAATAATCTCATACCGCCATTTACAGGAAGCAGGTGGTAGCTGTTTACCATTGCAGACAGATGGAAGTCCTGCAGTGGAGTTATTTTTTTCTGTTAGATAAATTAGCTTAAATAATTCAAGCATTTTTCCCCTGCCTGATTAGTGCTTTGTGCAAATTTAAGTACTTAAAGACTGTTTTACTATTGAGCAAAATATTGCACAGCTCATTGTTTTTCCTTTTTGAGCCTCCATGAATCAGATCTAGTTTTTATAAAGGATATAATAACTATTTAATGTCCCCAAAGGAGATATTGCATGAGGCCAAGTAGGACCATGAAAAGTTCTGCTAATGTCAATGTGGAAAAAATGGTATCTTCCAACTGAACACGCTTCCATAGAACTTTACACTGAGTGCCATGGCCTGTGCATGTCAGTTGGGAGGATGTACCAGTGATACTCAGCACACACACACTGTGCTGTCTCGAGGCTGTGCTTAGCATTTTCACTGACAAATGTTTAAACAAGCAGTTTTCAAAACATAACTATAGTATCCTTCAAAGCTGCCACACAGCTTCTAGCAGAATGGATTCATCTGCCCATCTCTAATGCTTCCAATGTTTATAAAAATGTCTTATGGCAAAAATAATTTTGTAAATCAGAATATGATTTGGTGGAATTTTTTGTTTGGGTTTTGAGTTAGTTTTCTCCTTGGTCTTTTCCTTCAGGAAGGATATGCACGGAGGAAGGGCAGAATGAGAAAGTAGAACTCCTTCCTATGGGCTTCTACATTGGAAAAGAAAGGAGAAAGGAAAGGGGAAATGGGAAAAAGGAAAGGAAAGGAAAGGAAAGGAAAGGAAAGGAAAGGAAAGGAAAGGAAAGGAAAGGAAAGGAAAGGAAGGGAAGGGAAAGGGAAGGGAAGGAAAGGAAAGGAAAGGAAAGGAAAGGAAAGGAAAGGAAAGGAAAGGAAAGGAAAGGAAAGGAAAGGAAAGGAAAGGAAAGGAAAGGAAAGGAAAAATATAAAAAAATAGAAAAAGAAAATAGAAAAATAGAAAAAGAAAAAATAGAAAAAGCTTTTGGTATTGAATTTAGTAATTTTAGCTCATCCATAATTCAAAAGTGGCATGGCCTATAAATTTCAACATGTGTGAGTAAGCCAGATCTCAACAAATTCTTAAAATAGCAGCATTTATTATATTTAAATTTAAAACACCAAACTTGTTGAAGTTTTGTGTGTCTTTCCAGGAACACTAAAATACTTTAATGTCAATTATAAATATAGTGAAGGATTTAGTAGATTCTATAAATGTCTTCAGACAACTGACGGATATAAACATCATCAAATTCCTGTCAGGCACTCAGCAGACATTGTTAATATGGGCAATTGCTTAATAATTATAATTGCCATAAGTATCGATCTTGTAAGAACTGTTCTGATGAATTAAGTCACTACCAAGAAAGAGGTTGGTGAATTCTGTCAATAACTCTATCACATGGATAATAGCAGTAGATCCCATTGAAGCCAGTGGTAAAATTTGTCCTCTTTTCCTTTTGAGAAATCCTGTGGGAGCAGGTTTTCATCCCATGATCTTAAAAAGATCTTATAACACAGGAAAGCAGAAAAGGTCACTGTCCAGTGCATGCTTTAAATTATGCAAGGGAATGACTTTTATCTTATAATTTCAGCATTTTTACTGTACAATATACAATATATTTTATGGGAATATACACAGCCTACATAAAAAGTATTTTATATAAGTCTCAAAAACTATTAAAAATTACTTCCTCTACTAAAAAGTACAATTTCAATTAGATCACAAAGGTGATTTAAATAATACCACAAAGGTGATTGAATGTAGATCTTGAATCTACAAAAATATTCAGTGAACCTTTCTAGTATATGCTACCTATAACATAGCATATTGTGGAATTATGGTATGGTTATACTGTGCATTATAAAATACTATGATACATTTAAATTATTTCTTATGAAAAACTATGTAGGACAGGATAGTACAAACAAAAAACTACTCTAAGTAATCATTGTGAAGATATTTATCAGTGCAGGTATAGATTTACAATCAATCTTGAACCTATACTCACCTCTTGAAAATTTGATCCATACTGAATGGTGTAGAGCTATGGTCCCTCAGAACTTCATTGATTGCCATTGCAAGGAGCATTAATGTTCGTTCTTGTAAACAATATCAGACAAAACCAGGAAATAAATCTAGAATGAAGATTAATCTGAAGACAGTAAGTAGATGCCAGTTTGCAGAAATGTACAGTTCATAGTCACCAAGGTCCTTAGGTGGAAATTTTTAAACAGGTAAGTAGTCAGCATGTTAAAGCTATTGACATGGTTAGATACATCACTGAACTGTGAATTTCAAATTTCTCATAATCAAATACTTAAGTTTTTCATATGCTTATTTTTGAAGGCCAAAAAAATTATTTTTTACTTATGACTTAGTATCTGATCTTTGTTATTATTCTAATAATAGGAGTTACATTTTAATCTGCTTCAGTATGAGAAAATCCATTATTATAAATCAAAATGTCTGAGAACATAAGACAGAACACTTAGGAAAATAGATACTACAATACATATATCTAAGGAACTATGCATAAAGAGAGAAACTATTCCCTATTCAAAATCCCATTATTATTCTTTTGCGTGTATGTTTCAGGAAAAGGGATAATTCTTGTCCACAGAACATCATCATACATTTTTGTTTTATGTCTCACAGAGATTAACACAATAATAATTTTTAATTGTTCTAAGCCTTATTTATGAACCTTCACCTCTTCATTCCATACACTCTGCAATTACAGGCCAAAAAAAAAAAAAAAAAAAAGATAGTCTTTAGAGGCATTCACAATATAAATAATTAAATTTAATTTCTAGAGGTTGGAAGGATAATTAGGTAATACTGCTGTTTTACATGGGTTGTTAGTTTGGATTCTTGTCCAATTTCCACCAACATGAATTTGTAATGAGCCTACCTATTTCAGAGTGAATGTGCACTAATATAAGTAGAAACAGAATCTGTGGGATTATGTTTCCTATTTTTGTAGTTGCAGTGTTAAATTCTGGGTTTCATTACAAATTTGTCATACTTTTTGTTTGTTTGTTTGTTATAAATCTTTGTGTCATTTGCACAAAAGATTCATTTTATCCAGTATCAAAGACAGAAAAATATCATTCAAAAGCAGAAAGAGACTAAATATTTTATATTTGCAGAACTAATGTGACATTCCTTGATATATGTCTTTCCTAAAACTTGAAGGCTCAGGGATTTAATTCAGTACATTTTACTTCCTGTCCCATATAAAGAAGCTTTTTGAAAATTACTACCTATCTATAGAGCAGCAATTATGCACACTCAGTTATTTTTAAACGCTTATTATTCCATTGGCTACCACACAGTAAATGCTCCCTGTTGCAACATCACACTGCACTTGTCTGTTGGAAGCCATCTGCAGTGATTCTTAAATTTGCCCACGCAGCCAACAATAATGTCAAACAGAATCCTATAAATAAATTATCCTAGCAGCCCATTTAAGTTTCCCCACCAAAACAACTACTCTTGTGTTATATTTCCTTCCCATTTAACATTCCTAGCCTCAACTGAAACTTAATAACTACAGCCTTAGTATTTTTAAATCTCTGTTGAATTGAAAACAGCCCAATAATAAACATATTATTGAAGTCTAGATAGGCAGCAGCCTGAATTTCCTATAGATAGACATTGCAAGTTTAAGGATTTGTCTTCTGTCATATCCATCAGAAATTAATTCCATCCCTTAATCTCACCATAAAAATAAAAATGTTTGATCTGCAGGTGGCAAAGGGTTACATATTAAGCTTAAACTCTATCCTCCAGGCCACAGGGAAAAGTAAGTCATACAAGGAGGTAAACAATTTGCTTATAGTCATGTCAAATACCAAAGCAGATGTTAAGTCTTATATTAACCTCAGGTGAGTGGGCTGGAGTTTTCATGGAGTTGACCTGTCCAAGTGGTAAGTCCAAGAGACACAAGATGTTCCAAGGCTCCTCAGCAAATTAGCTGTTCTCTGGGAGAAGTTTTTTAAATGACCTCTTGAATAAAGTTTATAATTTAGAGCAAAGCCTTCAAAGGAAATCATTATCTGAGAACCTAATAACTTTGACCTTGATCAGTACCTGTTTCAGAAAAGGGAAGCCTGAGGGCGATGTTTGTGAAAGGACTAGATCTTGGCTGGCAGAGCTATGTAAGGATACTGTTAGCTTTTTAATTGAATGAAAAAGTCAGTTAGTGCTAAATGAAATTCAAAGTAGTTACGCACAGATTTCATTTATGGTTGCATACCTTTTAATACAGTAATTGTCTTCTATCTTCCATTTTAGTATAACAAATTCATGCCAACTTTATTCAGAGGTGTGACAGATATCAGAACTTATTTCAAGGAAAGCTGCCAACCCCACAAACACTCCATGCAGAAGGAAGCACCAGTCTGGAGGGTGTTCAGCTATTCAGTGAGGGATGTGAGTGCATTTAGAGTGTGAGCAATCATTAATCTACAGGGCTGGGAGTTGGCATTGCAGGAAATTATTTGCCAAATATGCCCCAAATAGAGGGAAGATATGCAGTAAGATAGTAAGGATGGTAACCGATTCCCAGGAATTCAAATTATAATTAATTGATAATTTCTTATTATCAATTATTTTCATTTACTCAACAATGAAAAATATTTGGCTGCTTGATGCTTATTGTTGCATCTCCATTAGCCATAAAACAAAAGACCAGATTAGAACAGGACAGCTGCTGTCATTTATGCACATTTTTACACATGCTTGATCCAGCAGTAAATGCAAACTCTTGTTTGTTGGTGGTTACCCTTTATGAAGCTTTTCTCTCAGTGGTGCTGTGGCATTGTTGATACCAGCAGGACATCTAAGAACATGCTCCATTACCTTACTTGCTGTGCTGCTTCACTGCTGAGGCTAAACAAGTTAAAATCAAAGAGGCAGTCATTTGGTTTTTTTCACATTAGCTGATAACAAAGAAAATAAATATATATATCTGTAGTAAAAATAAGAGGAGGGAGGAAACACAAGGGTATATTTTGATACATCAGCATAAGCAAGTTCTAGTCCTGAAAGCTCTTAACCACATCCAGAAACATTCAATATCACAGTTCATACAGATTAAGAGATTGTAGGAAATACAGTACAGTGGTACAAACATGGAGGTCTCAGTTCCAACCATTACCTTTCCATCCACACGCATGAAGAGCAATACAGACATCTAAGGGCCAAATGAGCTATTAAACAACTGTCAAGAATCAGTACTAGGTATTTGTCCTGATTTTCTAACTTGACCCTAGAAAAGACTGCCTGGAAAGTAAGATGTCTTCAGACAGCTGTAGCTTACTTTGTAACAATTCACTTTTGGGCAAGCCAGACCAATTTTCTTTGTCAATTTTCTAGACCATTCTGTTTGCCTATGCAGACAGTTAAGTCTCTTTAAAGTATATTTTCAAAACAACTTTTCTACACTATAGCAATCTATTTCTTCCTGCTTGTTTTTAATAAGTACATATATCTGCAACTATCACCATCACAGACCTCTAAAAACTTCAGTTCATTTATAAAACATAATTACGTAACACGGACCACTAATGCAAGGAGTTGGTGTTTTCTCAATTGTTTGTCAATTTTCTTTAGATGTTTTTGTAGACAGACGTATATTTGCTGATGGTTAGAGATAGTAAAGCATGATAGTTTTAGACTACATTAAGCTGTTCAGGCAAGGAATGAAAGACAGAGACAATCCTGACGATAAATTTAGTATCAATTTGTCTTTGCTAGCATTATAAACATGTATTTAATATGAACAAATAACAACAGGCTAAAGCTTAAAAGTTGCTTTTAAAAATAAAGCCACAATTTACAGTATATTTTCCCTATAGCTACTATCTGTCTGTCTATGGTGCCCTTTCCCAACAAACCAGAAGACAAGTTACCATTTTCTAATCTGAAGTGCACTTAAGTATTGAAGAATTACAGACAGAGATCCAACTAAGCAGACCCATTAAGTTTATCTTCTGCTGATTATTCCACATGTACTATAATTTAGAATACCAACAACAGAATTTTCTCACACTTAAACCTGGAAACCAAATTTAGGAGTTAGAAGCCAATGTTGCCTACAATTTCCAATTGATTTGATTTTATGTATTCTCCATATGGAAAGCCCAGCTTCCTAATGCAAGCATCCTAATTAGATACCTGAGAGTAGACATTGTGAGCACCCTCCATGGCAACCAGATTTAAGGTTGCCGATGTTCACAATATAACACGGCTGCATCACAGAGCACTGAGAGACTCCAATACAGTTGAGGTTTACAGTTACCTTCTGAGCTGATATATAATTCTCATGGCAAGCACTGCTTACAGTTTTCTCCAGCATAACTCATCTGTTCTAATAATAAGTGGTTTGGATTTAGTTATTTTTGGGGTTGATTTTTTTCTGGCTTCTCATTGTTCTTTTTGAGAATATTCTGATCATTTCTTGTTGACCTTGTTTTTTCATAATGGGTTTGATATGCATCTACTTCCCAAACACACTTTTGATTTACATAAAACTTTAAGATGCAGTTACGAAAATATATTAATCATATCAAAAAAGTGGCAATGCTTTTCTCAAATCCATTTGCTTTATAGTGCCATGAATGTTGTTTTCCATGGAACAGTCTAAAAGTCAATAGAGCCCTAAATTCAGTAAGGAATTTGCAATTGAAAGTGAGTTACACAGAGGCTGTTGAATTCAGGACCAGTGCATCTATTAATCTTCTAACTCAAGGGGATTACTGAAATACAGTTCAAGCATTTAAAGACCATTTCTGTTTTCTAAGTGATAACAGGAGGGCATAAACATAAGTATCATATTGAAACGCACAAGAGAAAACTGTTTTGCAAAGTAAGAGATAATCATCCTGAATCTGAGAGGACAATGCAAGATCCATCATGTTTCTCGGACTCTGGGAAACAGAGTACTTTGTAAAGGTCAATAGCATAATCTTCTCATAAAGAAAAGAAAGAATCTTTGATAGAATACACTGTACGTGTATATATAGTGGGAATACCATGATTCTACCACAGCTGAATCTAATAGGAATAGCTGAGCCACTGCAGCTATTTCCTGGTATTAATTATATGTTGCTTTCCAAAATGATACACTATATTAGCAAATTCAATAAAGCCATTATGTTATCACCAGTCAAATTTATCTGACTGTTACTATGGGATCTTTATTTGATAGGCTGGATGGTTTACTCTGTTCTAAAGATACTGTTCGGCTTGTAAAAGCCACTTTGATTACTCTGAAGCACAAATCTAAATGGCTTTTCATGTAATTAACACTCATCCAGAATTATTTTGATCAGAATAAGGTAATAGTCCCAGGAAATTTCATCAGTCTTTCTTCTGCATCTTAGTCCATAAACATGTGTCAATTAGTGTGTATGGCAGCCTACAAATAGTATCTTGGGAAAAAAAAAAGAGAAGTTAGAATGAAAATTAATAAAGCTTGCACTAAACTGTATAAATCTTTCAAAGGTACCACACATACACACCACTGGCCCACAATTAAAATTTTCTTCTTGTGAAAGATTTTTTAAAAACCAAAGCAACCAACAAATCACAAAGACACTTTCATTTTCACCAAAATTCAAGGGTTGCATTTTTTCTTCAATTCACTTATTGAAAAAAACAGGACATAAACCATATTATTATTATTCAGACAGATTAAAAACACCACCTCAGGTGCTCTATTCACCATCTGAAAAAAGAGACAAGTGATCTGGGGATACTATACAACAGAGGGGTAAATCACTTTCTCATGTAGTTTCTTGCACTGCTGAAGTGGTCTGAAGATTGTTTCCTCTCCTATGTGTGGACAGCCACAAACACACTCTTTTTACACTGCAAATGTACTTCGTGATTGGACCTGAAAATTCTAGCCTGTGTTGCAGGATTTGGTCCCAGATGGCTTCACACCAGTTTTTCAACATCATTAAGGTACATAAGCACCTATGTACGAAAAGGTGAAGGATCATATACTATGCCTCAGCACACATGTTCTAGGAAGGAGTGTATTTCCTAAGTAAGTTATAAAAACTAGAGACAAAGGGTTTACAATATGGAAACTGGCAGGCTGTGGGCAATGGTAGCAGAGATGGTCCCAACAGATTCAGAAACGCAACTTAGGATCCTCTGCCTTACTCCTTTCCTTTTCTTAAAACACAGAATTGAATAATAACAGAAATTCAGTATGAAAATCTGGCCCCTATGAAAGTGTCATGTATCAGCAATGCATGACACGGGCAGCAATTGTCACAAATATACAGCCTATCAATTAATTCAATATTTTCTACATAGTATATATCTAAATAATTACCCAGAAAACAAGATCCCACATTACATTTAGGCCTCTAAAGTGATATTAAATGGCTTCTGTTACACCTCCAGAATAGCATACTATAGTTCAAAGGCAGCACAGTGTGTTATTTGTGAGATACTTCTACATTCTTACCTAAACAAAAACTATATAAGTATGATCCATGATACAACATATCCACTTGTACAAGCCTATAATTTTTAGTGAACAATATGATTCTCTAACTCTGCACAGAAGTAACAAACAATTAGATTTATTTATTTTCAAAATCCACAGTGATTGGGAGTCATCTACAGAATCAAGGGAACCATTTCTCCCTGCATCCTAGAAAACCTCCAGACTCAGTTAAAGCAGGCTAGAGTCTCTTTCATTTCCTTTATTTGGCATGTTCATTGCAGTATTCTACAGATTCTAATCCTTTCCTATTTCTATTATTCCATTACTGAATGCTCTCCTGTGTTTTGTAAGCAGCACACACTATAAATCAACTGGGGTAAATGTACATAAAGACTGGGATCATCCAAGCTTTCCTCTCTCCCTCTAAGCACTCAGCATCTTACTTCTTGATGAAGCATAGCAGAACATCTGTGGTGGCCTTCGCTTACATTTACTTTGCCAGATTTTCATTAAAGCAGTGACTCAATGAAAATGATGCTTATCCTAATAAAGCTCTTTGGAGCTTTGCAAATTTGCATTTAATACTCTTTAATGTCATTACAGCATTAATAATCTGTGCCTAAAGAGAATCAAAACTTTATATTTTTCTGGTTTATGAAAGAAGCTTCATAAACCTATGATTTTCTTGTGACTCAGCTTTAATGCACCATAAATAGAGGCACAAGCAGGAAAGCTGTATGACACTATGGATTTGTACAAATTTATGGCTGAGGCCTCTTTTAGGAATCTCTGGTTTCAGAAATTATATGTAAAATTAATAAACACTGAGCTGTAAATAATATTCATCAGGAAATAAATCAGGAAATAAATGGGACTGAGCTTCAGCACATGAGTAACATCCTTACTTCATGAAGGATTTTTGTGCCCTTTGGTAGCCAAAAATTTTTCACCTCGGGGGAAAAATAAGACATTATGATGCCTGTAAACAAACCAACAGAAATCCTCACCTTAATCCTCCACTGATACATGTATTGCATTTTCTCCAAATCATGTCTTAGGAAGTGTCTGTCATTTTAGGACACCTATGGCTTTTGAGGATATTACCTGTAAAGGCATTCCCAGTAATACAATCCTGAAACAAGCCAATTGTTATTAGAATTTCAGTAATGCTAATATGAATCAGCATGTAGGGGAACAACCGTAAATCTGAGATTCTGTTTAGTCTTTCAGAGAAATCAAGCCATAAAGATCCATGTTCAGTCTCTGTGACTCAGTATTCCAAACAACAGTCAGCTGGAAGAAATATCTAGACAAGGAGCCTGAAATTCAGGTCAATACTTTGAAATGATGAAAAAGCAGAAAATGCAATAGAAATACATTTCCTAACAGAAACCATAAGTACTTAATTATGACTTCAGAGATTAATTCTTGTATAAATTGATACTAATGCATGAACAAGAGGCTGAATTGCAGAAGTCTTATTAATTTTAGCAACTCATTATTTCCCAAAGCTGTTGGAAAAATAATTTTTCACTATTCTAGGAATAACTCTGATGATTCATGGGAAAAGAAACACTTAATGTATGTCAGATTGAGGATGAACTCTCTGATGTGACTCACCAAAGACAAACTAAAGACCTTTTTTTTCAAAAATCCATCCAAAAATCAGGAAAATAAAACTCAGTGAATGTTGTCACCGTGGTACACATATACAGTACAGCCCTAACCCTTTGGTGAATGCAAAGTAAAGGAAATGAGCAAAACTTAAAATGCATCTATAAAAGCATTTTCTACTTAGTGCTTACTGATGCTGCAAAACCTCACCTGTTCCGCTAAAGCACATGCCATAACTTCAGAGGTGTTTCAGTGTTACTCAAATCAGTGCTTCTGAAAATGCTATTGCTTGGCCCCTCAGCTTGAGATTTCTTTAAAAACTCCCTGATTTTGAGAATGTCCTGAGCATCTACCTTCCATAAAGAACATATCCTCAAAATACCTAAAAACATTTCAAATTCTGCTTCCAGGATAGGTAGTGTTTTTAATAGCACTGACATAACATTTCATTATGAATGCATTTTCAGGCATTCAGATGAAAGTAATGGGATTCTGTATAATTAATTTCTAATATAAATCTACAGCATCAGTATATTTAAAAATCAAAGTGGTCTATGTTGATCATTTAATGGCATGGTACCGTGAGGTCCATTTTTTTTCTCCCTGCTATCCACAAGGTATTCTTACTTTTTCAAATGGGTCCATTTTTCACCTCTATAGTCAGTTTTAATCAGTTTATGATTTTTCTACAATTTCTACACTGTTTCATGTAACAAACTCATATAAGTGACAATTACAAAGGATCTCAAAATGGGTGGAGAAAGTTCATGCAATTAATTTCGCAAAGTAAGTGAAAGGATGGTGACGCTGGTCCAAAAAAAATCTTTCCTCCCTGCTTTTCATACTTCCAGTCTAAATCTAATTGAGGTTTTATAGAGGGAAGTGAAGGTGAGCACTACTTTACAACTGCAACACCAGCTTTTCCAAGTAAGAAAGACCCTATTGAAACAGGCTCTGTGATATTGATTGCACAACCATTTGTAATACTCATATTAAATTGTAATGGACAATATGTTAAGAAAAATCTGCTACATTCCTGGCAGCAGAGCAGGCTTCTTTTTGTTCAGTTAGACTAAAATAAGGAGTTTAACTAATCTGCAGCCTGAATTTACATTTGGTGCATGTCAACACATATCCTACGAGCTGGAACAACTTGGCATACATTTTTGAAAATGGAAGCACATTGTATTTGTAAACCATCAACTCCCACAGCACCAAATGCATTTTATTTTCTGACCTGACTCATGTCTTAAAGCTACTAGTTATCAGCTTGCCACTTTAGCTTTCAACATGATCACACCTGAAATATTGAGGTCGACGTGGATTGAGAAAAAGTGTCAGCAAGAAAACCTTCACAGTAGTGGCAATATATCCATGGATGCTGCTCATTTAGGATCAGAATCTGAAACAACTGCTTTAAAACACAAGTATCTTGTAAATCCACACATTACTTGAGTAAATGCCCATGTTTCTTGAGGTAATACATGATTACATCACACTTCTCTATAATGTGACTTAGGGTCAAAGACAGAACAGGCACCAGGCTGGACTTCATCATTCCACTCTTTTTTAAATCACCATTGAAATTGTTGTGGGAAAGTGTTTTAATCTTTTAAAAGTCAACATTTTAGAGGATACTAAAATGTTAGAGTCAGTCTTCACACAAAATGCAATCGAATCAGAGATCCCTATTACATTATGCATGTTCTATCTCCTGAAAATATTGTTTTGTGCTGAACTGAATAAGATCTTACCGTCAGTGTTGTAGTCCAGAGGACAAAAATTCAGTGTTGAGGAAGGATTCAAGATTTTGATATTGACATTCATCCTACATTACAGAGAAAGAGCTGCATTGAAAGTGTTCACAAAAAATGAATTTTTGATGAGTTTTCCATGTTTTGACTGAAAAATGAGTCTGTAATGCTCAGAACACTAGACTGGACTGGCAAGAGACAGCCAACACTGAGCTGGCAAACTGCTCTGGATAAGGCAAAGCACTGGCAAAGACAGAGCTTATTCCAGCCAGAAACATAAATAACTGACAAAATGGATACCTCAAATTATTACAATTTATGAACTATTCTTGCTGAAAAAGAAATTTCAAATGCTTAGTCGTGCTCAGTGAATTCATTGCCACCATGAAAGTTCATTTATTTATTAATCACTAGGTCAGCCACATCAAGGATGAGATTGGTGGGACAATTACTCACTTTATATGAAAGTTTTGCAGTTAGTCATAAGGAGCTAATTCATAAAAAATATGTATAAGTGGCCTAATTTGTACAAAACAAGGAAAAGAAATGTAGTGAACTATCAGCAGAATACACAGATCTGTGACAGCAGAGCTGAAGAAGGTTTGGGTCCTGTGGCTTTGCCTCATGTTTGAGTCACTCCATGAAAACACAAGAGTTCCACTCACCGGAGCTTTTCTCATGATTGAGGGACACGTAAGTGTCATGTTCTGCTACCTCACACTGCAGCCATCTCATACTTTGTAGGGCACTGATTTAGGTCTCTCTCCTTTACATCATTGTCAGAATACCTTGATTGCTTTCAAACTTTCACCTGTCAAATTTCCTTGAAATTAAGAAACTGGTTCAAAAACTTTCTGTGGTAAAAGAAAATGACAGTGTCATCATGGACATACAATTCCTTAGGAAACCTGGATAAAAATGGAACGGGGTGTTACAGCACCTAATCAACTTTCTGCAAAGAAGCAAAGTACAGATGTGAGGAATTTCAGATAATTGTTAATTTGTACTGTAAGAAAAGCAGCACTCAGATACCCCTCAGTCACTATATGCATTTCCAGTATTAAATCTGCCTTTCCAGTTCACAATCAAACCAAACAAAACTCAAATTTAGTCTTTATAATATTCTTCTCAAAATCCAGATATGACACTCTGGGAAGGTGAGAGAAGGACTATCAAAGGCATAATGGACACCTTGAACCGTTCAAAAAGGTGAAGAGAGCTAGACAAAGAGGTGTTACAGTTTACGACCAAGCTGACAGTGCAGATAATCCACAACACTTTTACCACAAGCACATGTTGTGTTTACAAATGATGACGAGACCTCTCTGCTCCACAGTGGGAGAGAATGTGCAAGGCTGGTGAGGGCTCCAGGGAGAATGTGCAGGGTTGGTGAGGCCCCTGGGGTCTTTCCCCATAGCTCACCCCTTTCTGCAGTCCCTTGGGCTGTCCCTCATGTCCCCCTGGGGCATCTCCCCCGGTCACCCCCATGAAGGATTCAGTTACAGGACTCCATGCTTACTGGTCCATTCAGATTCCCTCCAAGCCTGGAGCTTGGCAGCAGTCACATTGTTCTCCAGATGTCAACAACCTCCACAGTGGGTGATGGCAGGTCTGCCGGTGCCCTTGGCACTTGCTGCTGCTATGGTCATGGCTCTCCCAGCCCATAAAGCTAAGGGCAGCCCATCCCCTAGTACTGCTGCCAGCCAGTCTATTAAACCCCTGAATTAATAAAGTTAATGGTTACAGTTTCTTTCAAAAGTGTACCAAACCTTAGCCCAAATTTTGGCCAGGAGGGTGCTAAACTGATTGAATTGCTGATGCTATTTAATATTACGGAAGTTCATTGTGTACCATGTTTTCAATCATAAATAAAAAACAATTTAAAAAATATCAGGAAAATATCACAGCAGACTTTTAGTTCTGTTATTTTGGATGAAAGAAAGGTTATTATGGAAAGAAAAAACTGCTGAGTAAGCAAGTTTCCTGATGTCATGTTAACCTCTCCCAAAAAACCCAACTTTATATATTCTAAATAAGGTCCTACAGTTATTGTTTGAAGTGTCATAATCACATGGGATTTATTGCACTTAGCCCTGTGGGGTACGTTAAGCCCCTAGCCATAAATAGAATCATATTTATGGGGCTGCAAGATATGAGCCCTTTGCCAGAATTACTCTAAGTGTGGCCATCTCTGTTCTTCCTGAAACAAAAGAAAATCCTTTGTAAAATGTTTCCTTATCTGTTGAAAGTTGGATCTCAGCATTATGGTTTGGAAAATGAACTCATTTTTTGTTCATTAAATGTAGCTGAACAGATCATTTGTTTTTACTACCAACAATAAACAAATGTCATTATTCTATAATATATATAATACAAGTGAACATAATTTTTCCAGACATGAGGCCCGTGATCATAAAGGCACCTTCTTATGCGCATGATAGTAAAAGTAAAAATAATAAAAACATTGTTACCAGGAAGGAGATAGCTCCCTTGTGGTGTTTGCAGCTTTGTATTGGAAGAGATTTTATAGCAACAGTAAAAGATAAATACATTTCACATTCAAGTGAAGCAATGAAAGCAACTAGTGATAGAGTGGCAGTCTGCATTTAAATAATCCACAGGCTTTGTTGGTGAAATTGCTAACTCTTCTGAATCTAATATCCAGGTACCTTTTCATAAAACCCATACAATCAGATATACATTTGGATTTTTAGAACAAGCAGAAATATCTCCTTTGGTTTTGCCATTATACTCTCACTAGAGAAAAATCACAGTATTTTAAGATGCTTTTCAGCAAGACCCTTTAGAGCTCTGAATATCTGGTTTTGGACTCCATAGCCTTTCTTCGCTGTACACAGCAACTAGGCTGTGTGCCAGACCTTGTTGATCAACAGTGCTCAATAGTGCTCTATCTTCAACACAAGTGCCTTGAATAGACTTTTTAGTTAATATAATTAAAGACAATTTCTTACTGGAAAACATGAATGTATCCAGATTAAAGCTTCCTGCAAATAGGCAAACTTGTCTCCCTCACTTTCATACATCCACTCACACTCCATAACTTTTTTACTCTTGCATGTTATTTTCTTATTGGTTTTGCAATCGTCCGGGGCTAACCAAGCACACTCCATAACTTTTTTACTCTTGCACGTTATTTTCTTATTGGTTTTGCAACTGTCCGGGGCTAACCAAAAATCTATTTTCTCAAGCAGTTGTTAGTGTCTTGGTAACATATTCACCAAAAAATCCCCATCAAATCTGCCAGCAAGACAAAAAAAGGAGAGCCAAAGCCAGGCAACATGCTGTGTTCTTACTCCTGTCTTAAGCTGAAGAATTCAATAGAATTTAACACCGCAATACAGATGTAAAGACTGTGAAACATACGAGAGAATTAGATCTGGTGGGTTTCATTTAAAAGCACAAACAAACAGAAGTAAGACTCCACATTTCCTTTTAATATTCATCTGAGGATGAAAAGCTTTGCCTTGCAAAAACAACATAGAAATTGGTTTGGAGGTCTGCCTTTATCACATTATACAAGAGCTTTTTGCTAAGCTCTGCAGCAATGGGGATAATTCAATTCTGCACACTTTCTGGAGGGGGTATTTTCTGAAAGATTTACTACTAACTAAGTCTAACATGCAGAGAATGAGCTCTGTGCCTCAAGAAACTACTACTACCACCAGTGAGGGATAGGTTTGAAATATTTATAAGGAAACTTAAGCCAGAGGTATTTCTCTTAAATATTGTTAGTTTAAACTGAAAACACTTTCAATATTTATTGCAGAAGCAGACAGCAATTCCGCATTTTTATTCCTCAAACATACTCTCTTTAAATGCAGAACTGGAAGCTTGTGTGTTCAGGAGGTCATTTTATCCACTGGATAATTGGGACGTTCAGAATAACAGTCTGAATAACTGGCCTTCTCCTGGAAGCAGACAGTCCTGAAACAGCATACCACCAAAATGCTTTCAGGTTCATTTATGATTTTTCGCATGCCACAGAGATTACAAGCCTGAGCAGAATTAGTATTGTTCCACCACAGTTCAAAGAGCATTTTCCATTATAGAGTTACTGCAGTTTAACATCATATATTAGTTAGTTCTCACCATTACAGACTCTCTTCATTTAAATGTCTTGCTATTTTAATGCATTTTTAGCATCCCTGCTGGTTACCTCTAACTTATATATGCTAATCAAAAAGGGATAATGCAGATTTCCATCACCTGTTTCTGTTCATACATTGTCTGTGAAACAAAACCTAGTTTGTTTGAACTGGCATAATCTTTTTTCTCCTGAAATAAGTTTTATAGAAATTACTATTTCATCCCATAAACCTCAATCTTCCAATTCAATATATGCAACAGTCTCATGAACTAACATATCCCGTTAAAGTCAGTAGGACTTTGTCGTTTCATTAGCCACACAAGTGCCCTGATTGCAGGATCAGGTCTGATGGCTGCAAGCTAATGATCACAGATATCACTGCGTTTCTGTATTTCACTGCCTTTGAACATTTTCACTCATGGACCAACTGTTTCTGCTTCCAAGAAGGAGCAAAATATCAATGCAAATGGTTTCTGCATCAGCACTCACACAATCCTTCAAGGAGGCTTGAGAGATTTTTGCATTCCTCTGTTACTTCAGGGACTAAATTCATCTGACTGAATTTATATTCATTTGTGGAAGTGAATATAAAATAATGGTGAATATCACTGAACACAATTCAGCACTTAACTGATGAATATTTGTGAATACTTTAAAAAGGTTCTTTTTACTACCCCTTCTGCATAAAAATGTAGTATTCTCAGAGATACTTTCATAATAGTGTATTAAATTTTCTCTAGAGCTCCCATTAGAAAGAAATACAGGTTGTACCCCCCTTATCTTTTCTCCAATTCAACTCCAATATGCTCCCTATTTTTCTGTAAAATAACGCACAATAAAGAGAAATGTGTTTAACACCTAAATTGTTAGAAATTACAATTCAGAATTAATATCCTCTTAATTAAAGGTAGCATTTCATACCACTTGGAGCTACAATTTCAGCCTGTGTGCAGATGTGCTGACAGCAGTTCATATTTTGAAACAAGCTTTTGTCCACAGACAGGCTATTGCTCCCTTCCTTTTTTATCCCTGTCTCCTTTTTTTTATACAAGCTTGTGCTCTACAAAACTTGAAGGGTTACTCTTCATTCAACACGCTATCCTCACAGTAATTTGGGCAACACTGGAAAAATCTGATGTCATGGTGGTTGTCTAGTTTCAGGGAAAAAAAATAGTATTAGAGTAAAACAGTTACTGGCAGTGACCAGTAAAATCTCTTACACAGTTTTGATCCACCCAGTATTAAAAATACTTGAAAATATTTTGTAGAACATTGACTTAGCTCATCATATATCTGGAGAAAATCCTCAGTGAGTATGAAAATGCATAGTAGACAAGGTGTGGTGTTTCCAAAGTATTGCCTAATAGTAAAAGCATATGGGTAAACGTCAACACACTTGTACTGATATTGCTATAGTCAACACAGCAGCAATAAAATT
>NW_008664230.1:42245-43062 GCF_000695815.1 Acanthisitta chloris | reverse complement strand
ACTCTATCTGTGACATACTGAAATACTGCATTTTCTCTTCTTCCATCTTCAAATATGCAACTAAAAGATTTTAAAGTAAGTTAATTTTTTTCAGCTTCCTTTCCCCAGAGAGGTACTATTATTATTCTGTGGTGATGGCATATTTTACAGTATTGTTAGGTGTTTAAGTGTCTGCCTACCACATGTGTGGGTGCAAAGACCATTATCTCAAAAGTCTCAAAGCATCACAGCTTCTGAGTTCAGATTTAATCAAGGCTAACTACCATTCTACTGCTTCCACTGGTGATGGATGTAATGCAGCTAAGAACACATGATGCTATTAATGAATACTTTTAGTCACAAGAATCAGAAGTTCATGGGTTTTATTTGTATTGTGAATTACACAGGTAAAGTTTTTTGTAAATCAGCACTTCTGTTGATTTTCCTAAATTAAGCATTCAAATTTGGGGGTTTTATTTGATCATTTTTACCAGAAACATTAACAAAATCAACAAAATAAATTGCATTAGATAATATACACATATTTTATCGTAAGTATAGGCAATATAATTTCTAACATCTTTTATTCTAAAAAGCTACTCATTAGGTAAATCTTGTCTGCATATTTTTAATCTCAAACTATCCTACAAATTATATAACTGTATATATGTCGTATATAGATGATGATTATTCTCTATATATTCCAGATATTTCTGAGCCAAGCAAAATGAAAAAAATGTTTATTTCAATAACTACATTATGATGGAATGAGGATTTGCATTTCTCTCTAGAAGAAGCCATTCTTGCTCAGAAAACACAGAACAACACCAGATGGAAA
>NW_008664230.1:29420-42220 GCF_000695815.1 Acanthisitta chloris | reverse complement strand
AACCCTCTAGTTTGATTCACTTTCTCTGTAAAGGCACTAATTACACCTGTCTGGATCAAAGAGAAGAGACAGACTGTGGAGCTCCAATGGAAAGCCGTATCTGGTAGAGTATCTCCAGATTAACCTTTAAGGAGCTACTGAGTGTGAGAAGAATCCTGCATTGATAAGTATCTATTACAAGGTGTTTTCCTGGAACACAAAAGAACCCAGATATTAAATTCCTCAAGAAATATCTGCACTTATTTCCCTTGTGCTGGCAACATTATTGATTCTGATGCAAGCCAACCATACTGAAGGTGCATCACTTGCATTCTGTGTGATGCCTGGCAGTGAAGAAAAGGCTGTGAAGGCAGCAGTTAGTACCAGTGGGAAATACTACAGTAAGTCAGTCATCTGAAATCAAATAATAAATTTTCACAATAAAAATATATGTGTGAGCAATATTCTAGTCATGAACATTAAATATTTATAACTGGCTGTGGTTAGGTCACAGCAACATGCACCACCTTGTTCTCTGAAAGCTACACATTCTCCAAGACAAACATCCAAATAATGGAGAGTGATAAAAATACTAATAATTTCAGAGGTGTGATTAAAAGCTTGATTTACTAACAAGTCTTCAATGCCCAAGTGATATTGACTTTCAAGTCTTATTACTTTGAAGTTTTTAGTAAATTACTGCTGAGAACACATTAGCAACAAAATGGTCTCATAAAAGAATTAAGCAAGTGGTCCCATTAGTCCCTAGCTTCATGCCCTTTATCCACTAAGCTTTCCATCTCCCTCCTTACAAGCTCAGCATATGTTAATTTGCTCTATGATATGGAGCAAAGGAAAATAGATGTTGCAGTTGTATGCAACTGCAGGCATGACCAGCCAGACTGCTGCAGCCGGAGCACACATCACAACACCACTCTTCCCCTGCCATCTCCTCAACAAGGACATTAATTGGGATCTGCCATCTCTTCAGCTGCTGATTTTCATAAAGCTGGTAGAAAAGCAATTATCTCAGATACCTTCCACCACCCATTTTCAAACAGGCCAATAGATTCAGAAGTTCTTCAGGAAAAGAGAAAGCAGACATGAACATAGCAATTTAGCATGCCTCATTTTCTTTTCTGCCAAGAAAAACAGATGATAAATAAGAGAATTGAATATATATCAGGATACTCAAGCCTGATCTTGCACGCGTACACTTGGGTGGAATGACAGATGAAGGAAGTGACAGGCCTAAATTATCATTGGAAGAGTGGAGGTTTATTGTCCAGCATTATAGAATAAAGGCCATTAGAGAAACCACATTGGCTTAAACTCTTCAACCCTATATCCCATGAACTATATCACAGGAGTGACAGAAGTATTAACATTCAGAAAAGATGTGAATTCCCAGAATTTTTGTTGCTATAATTCCAGCTATAATGTTGTTATAAATTACTGCTAATCAAACATTTTTTCTCCCAGTGAACGCATGACAGTAGAAATTGCTCTATAAATTTCCATTCTCAAATACTTGTTACATAAATATTTCACTTCTTTTTTTTACAAAAAGAGTCTGACTGCTAATAATAATGAAATAAGTATATTGTACAGAAACATTCTGATGACCTGATCTGTTTCATTTCAGTTGGAAGATTTTCATACTAAGTGTAACCAAGGATATAGGATAAATTGAATGTCTAAGTTGTTATTGTCTGAAGTTGCCCTTGAAGAATAGTTACATGATTCTAAATTACATGTATGCAACATATACTCTTCATGAAGATACTAGATACCTGTGATAATTCCATGCAATTTGTCTCAGTAATCACAGAAAGTTATATCAATGTAAGACTTCAGACGGGCTCTTCATTTCCTCTGTTCATTCTAGACTCCCAAGACTCCCAAGATTTCAGAAAGCAGGAAATATTTTTTGCTTAGTTTTTGGTTTCAGCCTTCTGCTAAACATACCTTAAAGACTGGGATATTTGACTTGCTATTGATTTATGATACTGTCAAGATTTAAATAGAGAGTATGTTAACCACATCAGCTCCAAATTCTGTGGAGGCTAAGAGAACTTTCCCTGCCTGCATATAAACCTCAAGTTTTTTAACAGCTGAACAGTATGCAGGTGAGTTCTGCTTTAAATGGGCAATGTCTCAAAACCTACATTACAAGTGAAAGAACTATCTGGGTTGTGAGCTTTTGAGAGGAAAAACAATTTATATTAACCTTTTCAATGGTTCCTCTTCTGTTACAGGGAGAACAACATGCACAAATTCAAAACACCATCACTTCTCTGGTCATAGTCCAACATTCCCTTTAATTTGCCATCCAACTTCTCCCTGTAAAGCGGGGAAAAAAATAGAGCAAATCCTTTTTCTTTTGAAAGTAATTTCTTATATGCATATTCCTTATTTAAGTAGCATTTCTAAAGGCTTTGTGATGTACAAACTGTGTGTATGCAGGTATTTATATAGTTTTATTTTATTACTTTCCACTCAGCTTTTTGTTTATTTCACATTCCCACACCTATCTCCAACCAAACAGAAGACTTTCCATCAAATATATTGCAGTAGAAAATAAACGTTCCTTTCTCTCTTCTTTTAATCTTGTCATGTAAAAAGTAGCTGAAACTTCGTGTTTCCAAAGAGCAAAAGTAAGCATACGTTTTCCTCCACTGAATCTTCTCAGATCCTTCTCCTGCAATATGTTACAAACAAGCTGACTTAAAGGCTATGGAAGTTCAGCATAGCATTATGTGTTCTACTTTTTCTTTTTTTTTTCCCCACAGAGGACCAGATGACACTCTGCTTTTCTGGATCACTCTCAAAAGTTACCTGAATAAAAGTATGCAGGCTACAATATCTTGATGTCATTCACGTTGCAAAATCTTGGAGCACACACATCCCAGCTTAAGGAGGATTGTAATTTTGAGACTTGATGCCTCTCCAGTGTGACTTCTTGTCCATCTGCACCATTCATATCCCATAGCACTACCATATCATGTAATCACAAAATCATTTAGAGTGGAAAAGACCTTCAAGCCCAAGTTCAACCTTTGACCAATCATCAACTTGTCAACTAGACCAGAGCACTGCCACGTCCAGGCATTTCTTGAACACCTCCAGGTATGGTGACTCCACCACCTCCCTGGACAGTCCAATGCTTAACAACCCTTTCCATGAAGAAATTCTTCCAGAAATCCAACCTGAACCTATGTCTTCACTATTTTCTTCACTAACACAGAATGATTCAGTGCTTCTAGAACAGCTCTCCTTACTCCTCAGCAGAGCTCTCTAGGGAGCATCTGAACTATTGAGAAGAAAGGGCTTTACAAAACAGCTATGTACAGTCTCCTGTAGCACATACAGAGCTGTTGCAGCTGGTTTCCAGAACATGAACTCCTGGACCTCCCAGGCCTGCCCTCTGGTATGCATGTTCTCCTCCTCTCATGTAAATCCATCTCTCATCCCTCTACATCTCTCATGTAAATCCATGCTGAATACAACAGCAACAAAAATATGTTCCATTTGTTTGTTCAGAATTGCTCACACTGTCTGAGTTCCAGCAATTCCATACAGGAACAATGTTGCTCAGGAACTGCTTCAGTGGACCAAGAGTAATTCTCTCCTGACTACATTACATCCCATCCCTTGGGGTCATTCTTTTGGAAGAATGAAACAGATTTTGTGAATTATGTTAGCCAAAAAACAGTTTATTTTTGCATTTCTGTACAAAGGGAAGGCTGCCAGGGAAGAGGTAGAAAAGGCAGCCTTTTTCAGTCTAGTCTTCATTAGACATCATTTTGTCACTAAGAAAAAGCCATTCCTTTATCTCTTTTCATGTTCACATATCTTGGCTATGGTCAGCACTGCAGATAGTTTGGAAAGGTATGATTTGTGTTGGCAAGAGGGTGGTCAAGCTGACAGAAACTACAGTTATTGTACAGAGCAGCTGCTGAAGGACAAAATTGCATCTGCTGTGCATATTAGGTCTGTACCACATTACCTCTGTGCTTGGTGATGGCCTTCCAGGCTCTAAACAGATGGTTTCTATGCAGATTCAGGACATCTATCAACCCTGGTCTTGGAGCATAGCCAAGAATATCAGAGCAGGAATCCTAGGTAGGCAACCAGACTTTCTGTGAAAGGTATTAAGCCAGAGGCTTACAGATGCTGTAGCAGACTTCTCCTTTCCACTGTGGGGGTGAAGCAAGTTCTCACTTCAGTTCTCATCTTCCATTAGGGAGAGTCTGACGCAGAGTTCTCTCTGCAATGGGGAGGGCATCCCCTCTAGCAGGAACCTATTTCTAGTGTGGTATCACTAAAGGAGTGAGCTCTCCTGCAGAGCTCTTTTAGGAGTTGTTCTGTGCATGCAGCCCCTAGGAAATGTGAGAGAAGCTGCATATTCTTGGAAAACGCATATTGTCAGCCAGTGCACATGCTGGAGGATGCAATAAGGGTTGGTGGCTTTGGTATGCACTAACTTGTGCAATCTTCCTTGGAGTACCCAGGAACAAATCCACTTCAGCATATATGTATTCAAGGAATTCAGCCCCCAGGACTTGAATAGGTGCATTCCTATAGGACAGATAGACAGCAGAATTACAATGTCATCTGTACAAAGGGAGAAGTAGTTTAAACTTCATGCAAAAATATACTTTTACCAACAGCTATTTAGTTCAAATGCATGAGGAACAGAAAAAAATTACCATTATGAAGTTCATATTATTACTGCTTTTAAGGTGAAAAAGTAAATTAAGGTATGAAGGTCTTTCATGGGTAGGAAAAGGGAAAGACATTTACAGCAAGATAAAAGATCTGTATAAACCTGACTTTTCTCAGGTTTTGGAGTTGCTATTTAGTCTCACTCAGTCACAGAATATTCAGGGGGAAGACTCCAATATTTCCTTTGGAGGAAAATTTGTTTTACAGCAATGGAAAAGAAAGCCAGAAATGGCTGGAACAGGTTTTGTGCCCTGAGCACAAGTAAGACTCTTGCAGACCTGCTAGGCTGTGAGCCCCTTCACAACAGCTTCTCTCCTTCAGTCTCTGATCAAATGGAATTGTGCTGCTGAGGCAATAAAATGGCAAAATTACAGAGACCAGCTCCTTGAACAATAGACCCTCTGCTTAATGGAGATACACTGTTCCGAACCTTTGCCAGAAAAACTGAAGGCAAAATGGAAACACACCACGAAAAATGTGCCTGTCCTGCTAAAAGTCTTTTAGCAAATTACTAGCTTAAGTAGCTTGAACAAAAGCAAAGTGAGTATTTTAACACAGCATCCTCTTAATTTGAACATTTGAAAGACTACAAACAAAATGAGTGAGGATTTATTCTGGCAACAGTCAATTTGCCCTGTAATTTAGAAATATGTAGTAGCTACATACATCTTCCCTTGCCAGTACAACCTCCTTTAATTCCTCACTGGAGTCAATAAGCTTCATTCTCCCACTATCTCAGAACAAACCTCAATTCTGGCAAAGAAGCACAGCCCCCTGCCAATGGGGAAAAGAGGTCTCAGGACAACATCATTGCAGTGCTGCAACCTGATATCACCACTGAGAAACTAATTCACTCATTTAGAGGTAGCAACGTATATTTTTGGAGTAAAATGTAAGAATTAAAAATATTTTTTTTAATGCTCTGCGTCATTGCACTTAATGGTTTAACTCGAGAATTTCCATACGTGACCATACAGCCAATGACATAATACATATGTGCTATTTTTGTCAAAGCATGCACACTGCATTCCATGCACAGACCAATTTACAATATGCATCATCTTTTAATACCAGCTTTAATATGTCAGCTCCCAGAGTAATGCCTTTATAAGAGGAAAAGGTACGAGAGAAACGTAATGGCAGATAGAGACACTCTAGAAGAAAATTATATTCAGTACAAATAATTTACACAGCCAAAAGAATTTTTACAGCTTTCTTTCCCTGCATTCATTTCATGCAAGACCATCCAATAACATGGAAAGGGCCATTCAGTAATGTCATACTTAAAAACACAGGGATGATCAGATAACTGTAGCAAACAGAGCTTCATTCTGTATTGGTAATGACTGGAGTTTAGGCTGTTTTTTCTACTAGTAGTCAATAGTATTTGGAGGGCTCAGTGAGTTGGTATATTTGCAAGAGTTACATCTTCTCTTACCTGTCAACCCTAAAGCCTCATATTAAAAACTAGTTTTTTCTACTAGTAGTCAATAGTATTTAGAGGGCTCAGTGAGTTGGTATGTTATCAAGAGTTACATCTTCTCTTACCTGTCTACCCTAAAGCCTCACACCATGTGATTATAATACTCATTTGCCACACAGTTTGTAACCCTACACTCAATCACTCTTCTCTTGCTCAACAGTTTATTTTATGAAATTCATTTCAAATTCAACTTCTCTGAGCAGTCCATTAATCCAGGTTTCCTTCTGTTTCTGTTCTTAATATTAACAACCACTTGTCCCTCCTACAGCCTTTCGTTCTTAATATTAACAACCACTTGTCCCCCCTATGGCCTTTTCATTATTAGTATATCCTTTCCTGAAATCTGTCTTCCTACAACGTTTTTGTACTTAACCACGGAAACAAACAGCTAAAATGTAGAGTTCAATTGAAGTTCAATATGACCAATGTAATCCTGTTTGGTTTAAACCATGTGATAATGTTATAAGTAAAGAACAAGCTCATTTGTGATAAGTTGAGACATAAACCTGAGCACAAACTGTCTTTTGAAGCACTGTCATTTCTTCTATTTGGCATAGCCCAGCACCAAAACTTTTCTATCTTCTATTCCAGAGACATAAACCTGAGCACAAACTGTCTTTTGAAGCACTGTCATTTCTTCTATTTGGCATAGCCCAGCACCAAAACTTTTCTATTCCAACACTGGAATGAAAGATGAAGCTACTACAGACATGCACTACTAGAAGCTGTTTCTGCATGTCTCACGCAATGTGTTCCTCACCGTAAGAGCAGAAGAAAAGGAGTTTTTCTCATCTCTCAACACCAGCACCAAGACTGACCTTTGCTTGGCTGATTTTAGAGCAAATGGGAGAAAAAAAGTGAGGCAGGTAGGAGGCAAGGGCAGGTCCACTCTGTTTACACCAAGACAGAGTCAGTTGCCTATGAACCTGGGTCCAGCTCTGATACAGCCCAGCTGTGAGACCCAACCACAAACTTCTGATGAAATTGCCTGAGATGTGAGAAAATCTGTATAGCAGAGCCACACAAGATAAGAAAGATAAAATTGCAGAGGTGAGACTGCTGAGATGAAGATAAGCGGCAGCTCAAAGATTCAAGGGAAAAGACACCAACAAGAGAGGTATGTGATTCTAAAGGGAGAATGAGGGAACTGACAGGAACTCAGTAACCTTGAGGATCAACTCATACCAGGGAGCAATAGAAGACTATTCCTCTCCACCTGACTAAAAGATGCCCAACTACCATGCCACCAGAGACTTTTCAGCTGCCTAATCAGGAGCGGTGAGCAAACTAATGCTTAGCATAGTTGCTAACTGGTTATTACTATTGATTGTCTGTATCAGGCAGCTGTGTTATGTATATAAGATTTGTCCTACTAGCAAAGTCTCTGCACATAGTAAAAGTGATCCAGATAGGAAGCACAGCAGTAACTTAAAGAACCCTGTCTTTTATTTGTTTTCAACAAGGTTACAGATATTTTTCCTGTCTTTTTTGCTGCAGAGGATGGAGACCAGTCAGAAACAGGCCTGATAGCTCAATATTCTGCACAGGTGCCAAGTGATTAACTCAAATCTATGTAACTGCAGGTGCACCAGCAGCAAGTCTACCTAATAAACTGAGGTACAAAGATCAGAGATTAGCATTTAGGAAACTGTATGAACATATTAAAAAGGAGGGGAAAATAGCCAATCAGGAAGAAAATCTTAACAATGGCTTCTGAGGAACCAGTGCCTTAACCTCTCACTCACATCTCAGAGTTCATTCAGTCACCACTTTTTCTCCCAGAACATACCCACAGTGGAGTAGTACAGGGCTCTATCCTGGGATCTGTCCTCTTTAAAATCTTTATGAAGTGGCAGAGGCTGCAGAGTGAAGTTATAGTAAGACTGCAGATGATCCCAAACCAGGCAGTTCACACATTATA
The DNA here is from genome assembly GCF_000695815.1 of Acanthisitta chloris. Taxonomy (NCBI): domain Eukaryota; kingdom Metazoa; phylum Chordata; class Aves; order Passeriformes; family Acanthisittidae; genus Acanthisitta; species Acanthisitta chloris. The sequence goes on along the minus strand of NW_008664230.1, from coordinate 34,109 downwards.
GGGAGGACTGCCATTAGACAGGTTGGAGGATTTGGCCCACAAAACTTCATGAAATTACATTAGGACAAATGGAAGTTTCTCCATCTGCACAGGAAAAGCCCCTGGCAATGGTATTGGCTGGGAGTTGACTGAAGGGGAAGCAAGTCTGCAGCAAAGACCCTGGAAAGCTGGGCTGACATCATGCAGAGCATGAGCCAGCAGCATGTCCTGACTGCAAAGACAGCCAACTGCCACCAACCTGGTGAGGGGCTGGAGTTCTTGCCCTGCAAGGAAGGTCTGGGGGACCAGGGCCTACTCAGCCTTCAGATGAAATGAAAAGAAAGAAGTGTACTTCCAGAGGTTTGCTAGTGGCAGGAGAAGAGATTGATATAACTTCGACTTTAAGGTAATGGTTTCGCTGACTTTATCTCTTCTTGGTTATGTACATGCTGCATGATCATGTAAAAAGATTTTACATTTGAATGTATCTCCTTACAGGACTATTTGATATAAAAGGCTAATAAATCAAGCTATACACACACACAGAGAAATACCCAAACACATACAACCCACCCAGACACACCTTGAGAGGTTTCACTGTAAGAACTCTGACAAACTTCCGTTAAAAGAAGTTAAATTATTAGGGCATAATTTAGTTCAGCTTCTGTCATTAGGATCTGATCACACAAACTACATGGTCCAGCTGAAATCAGTGACTTTTAAGGAATTATCAAAGATCTCAGCAAAAATTCTTGCACTGAGTGTAGTTATACATGCTATTTATCTCCCTATTGTACTTCTTTAATGGAAATAAGAATGGTCCTATTTCTGTGTTCACACAGCAGCCCTCTAGGCCTGGATAAACAACAGTAACTTCATTTTTTGAGACTTTTGGCATTTCAAAGCTTGCAAAACTACACAGAATTAAAACCATCTGTAAAGTCTCTACATAAAGCACAGATCTGTAACCTGTCTCAGAGCAAAAATGGAAACCAAGGCACCCACAGTTGCCTGGAAGCTAAGAGTTTGGGAGTACTTCCAACTTGTATGCTTCTTTATAGATAGAAGAGAGGAAAAGAAACAGTTCATGATAAAAATCAAACCCACAAACAAACACATGCATTCACAAAGCTATGCTTCCAATTTTTCTGTGCTATTATAGTCTGATGGATGAGGAACTGAAAGAGTACATGTCAAGCAGGATATAATGGCAAATCAAGAATTTAGTAACAGCCTTCTCATATCCCACACCAGCACTGAACAAGACTTAGTACACACATAAGTCTTCCTGTCCAAAGGTCACTGATGTGACTGCGCACTCAGTTCTCAATTATTTAAAGGTCTCCATTACACAGTGTCACGAATTTCCCAATTCACCTCCTTGTCTTTTTCCACCTGGATATATAATAATACAAATAATAATACAAAAGTGTACCTTCTTAATCATCAACTGTAGTTAATGATGTGTAACTGGGTGCAATGGTATTATGCACAGTGTTTCAAAGCACACACATTATTTGTAGACTCAAAGAGAAATTATATTGTTGTTTCTTGATATTTAACCTACAGGTGTTATCAGAAATGGAGTTTTATATCTTGGTTGTAGTAATATTAATTCTGTTAACTACTTAGATTTCTGGAGGAACCTTTAAAATTTCAGCACATAAGCCTCTTCTACTAAGAATCAAAAAACTTCATATTCATCTACTATTTCTAAAGGGTTTTGTTTATTAAGGAAACTAAAAACAGCACAAGTATTTCCATCAGTTATATACTTGAAAAAATAATGACAGAAGGAACTTATTAAAAATCTTTCGTATTATCAATTGCTGTCGCAATAATCACTAAACTTTCCAATTTCTATACCCATTTTTAACAGTGATTGCTTACAGTCACTGGATCTGTATCACCATGAAAGCCACTGACAAGCTCATAGTTAATGTACACATGCAGGATCAGGCATTTCCCTTCAGAGACAGCAATTCTGTCCCAGTAACATTTTTCTTGCAGAAATGTCAATAGCATCAATTTACTTCACCCCTTATTTTTAAGATTCTATTTTTCAATTTCTCATTTCTAAACCAAATTCATGGTCCTTTCTGTTTGCTGGCTTGGATTCTGTACATATTATCCTATTCTTCTGCTCCTCCTCCTTTATTTTGCAAATTCTTTCTATGTACTTGTTCATTTATTTTTTGCTTCATGAAGTATTGGTAGACAACTTTATGTATATAAAAAGTTATGCTCACAATGTTCAAACATAGCTCATTCCTTTTTCATCTTTTCCCTCAAATGCATTTCTTTTTATTCTAAACTAAGGATAAAATGACATCTTCATTTTTATTTCTTCTACACTGGAACCCTTTAGTTGATCTGCAAAAGATGTCAAAATGTGTTGAAGCTGAGAAATGCAGCACTTCAATCAAATGCCAAAGTAGTTTTATCAAAGACTAAAAAAAATAAGAACAGCAATTCAAAGATGAGAAGAATTCAAGGCCTTATTGTTAAATTTTTACTTTTTTCACTTCTTTGGGTTGAACAATTCCAGTTTTGATGATTGATCTACACCTCTATATCATAATAGCAACAGATTTTACTTCAGAAGTCTCTGAAAGGCACTAAAACTTCTCAAAGCATAGATTTTAAGGGCTTTTTTGTGTCTGTTTTTCTTATTTCCCTTTAAATGTAAATTTTGTAAAAAAAATTAAAACATGATTATGCCTTGTGGCATAATGGCAGACATACATAGAATCTGCTTTTTCTATCACTTCTGTAACTATGTGAAATCCATAGGGAAAATAAGGGAAAAAAAAAAAAGAAAATATCCACACACAATATGACATACATAGTCTTGGAATTGTTACAAAATCAATGTTTATGTTTTTCACTGTGTTAAGATGAAAAGTTAACTTTTTAATTATGCAACACCTGACAAGCACAGATGTCCTTGTCAAAAACATAGAAACCCTACATACAAAGAAAAGTTAATTAGACTGTAAACTTGTAATTAAACTATATTAGTAGGGGAACTAGAAGGAATTCTTCTCCCCAGAGAGTCTACATAGGAATTTTTTATGCAATACAAAGTGGTTAGAGGATTAGCACAGATTCAAGAAAAAAAGGTACCCGAGGCAGGATTTTATGTATCTGTGAGCTGCCTGATGATGCTCAATCACCTTGGGCAGATCTGCAATTGGTATAGCAGCAGCTAGGTTGATGTAAGCAGCCATGAGAGCATTTTAAGTTATTCTAGAAGATTCTATCAACTATCAAAGCAGTCTGTAATGAAAAGAACATCTAACCTCAATGAAAATACTCAATATACAAAGTAGGTTTTATAAAACAAACAAAACCTCCCCCTACTACAACTTCCATAAGCTAAACTGACAAGACAGCTATTGCTGCTGCTCAGGGCTGAGACAACCATATAACTACAAGTTTGCAGTTGCACAGGTGCCAGGTGTACTTGTTACGACCATCTCCAGACTGCAAATCTCCAGACTTCACTGAGTTCATGATGATATCTGTTTCCTGATGCCGAATCGAAGACATCATGTTGCTGAAACTACCCCACCCTTCAGTGTTGAGACCTACAAGCTTTGATCCACTGAATGACCACACTGAACAGTAACCAAGTGAAAGAAGGTGATCAATAAAAAAAACATTCATCACTTTGTTTTAAACTCCTGGCACAGAATGTGGTTAGCTATTAGGTAGGAAAGTTGCCTTGCATCAGCTGACACAGATGAAATCCATGCTGCTATGGAGGCTACACTATCTATTTCTGCTAGCCTCCCTCCATTCTGTTGAAGAGCAGAAGATTTTTGTCATAGCTGTTATAGTCACAATTTAGGAACCACGGAGTTCGTCAACTACAGATTTAAAGTGTCCTCATCCGAAGGTGGATTTATGTACATACATACAAAACTGTGAGCTACTCTAGGCTAAATTAAGGGCTATTATTGAATACATCCCACTAGGGGTTTACCTAAACTTTTGGCAAACTTACATTTGGGTGCCTCACAATTCTCTGATAATGTATTGAAAAAACTTTACGCTCACAAATGTATGTTTAGTGATCAAACTTGGGTGATTTTGAATTAAAGAAGAGCTACCCTAAATTATTGCCATGCACATATCCACATATATATAGCATACATAGATATGTAAATGTATACACACAAGTTCTCCAAATTTGAAATGTAGAAGCTTTTCAGTTTAAGAAAACCAGGAGACTTTAGCAGATATCTTATTACAAAAGCCTATCCATGCCCACAGCTGTTAGAGATGAACACAATTTGCATAGTACTCACACAAAAATCCAGACAGAATATTTGTCATTCAGATTTGACTTACAATGTATTCATTTGCATTTTATAATTACTTTAGCAGACAAAAAAAAAGAGGGAAGAATGAAATAGCCTTTTTCCCCAGTAACCAGAAAGTAAAAGAGATATATTCAATGCATTGGTAGTAAGAACACAACTTCAATTTTGAACATTGCCATCACCGAAAGAAATCACACTAGCCAGATTAAGCCCTTATTTTGCCCAAGCACTTTATAAAACACAGGACCCCTGAGCATCACCCTCTGAAAAACTGGCATCTGAAATTCTAATGATATCTCAGCTGAATAGGGGCCTGGTCCTCTTTCCTCTGAGCATAGTAACTCTGTATTCATCCCTTCATGCATGCACCTAAAACCCCATT
>NW_008664230.1:0-29376 GCF_000695815.1 Acanthisitta chloris | reverse complement strand
ACTCATAAATATTCTTAAAGGGCTCATAGAGTGTAAAAGCAAAGTCTTCAGGAATAGATTTTTATTTTAATGATGTAAAAATTTTGCAATTTGGACTAAGTTTCAAACTGGAAGAAAGAGTAATTGGGAGGAATTTCCCATCTGGCTTTAAATTACAATTGCAAGAATTCAAGCTGCTTCTTTCTAAACTGGAGATAGTAGAAAATCCACAGAGTAGTTATATGTCTCTGCTATTGAGAGGAACTTAAGCAAACATCTTCCAAGACATTACTGCTTGCACAAAAATTGATCAGTTTGACTAACCCTTAAAATCTGTAACTTCAATAAGTTTTTGTTCTTTTTCAGAAAGCAGGACAGCGCATTTAAAATAAAAATTGAAAGTGTTCTGAGCTCCTTTTCAGTTTTAACTGCAGTTTAGGTAAAGGTCATTACAGGGACAGGGCAACCCTGGCTGTACATGTAGACTGGGAAATGAGATGCTGGAAACTAGTGGTGCAGAAAGAGACCTGGGGGTCCTTGTCAGTGGCAAGTTGAATATGAGTCAACAGTGTGCCCTGGCAGACAGGAGGGTCAGCTGTGTCCTGGGATGAATCAGGCAAGGCACTGCCAGTCGACTGAGGGAGGTGATTGTTCCACTATACCCTGCACTGGTCTGGCCTCACCTTGAACATTATGTGCAGTTTTGAGCACCACAATAAATACATAAAGATATTAGAGACCATCCAGAGGAGGGCAACGAAAATGGTAAAAGGTCTTGAGCAGAAGCTATATGAAGAGCAGCTGAGGTCATTTGGTCTGTTCATCCATGAGAAAAGGAGATTGAGGGGAGACCTCATTGCTGTATACAACTTCCTCATGGAAGGAAGGGGTGGGACAGGCAGTGACAGGACCTGAGCGAATGGCCTGAAGTTCCATCAGGGGAGGTTTGGGTTGGATATTAGAAAACGGTTCTTCACCCAGAAGGTGGTCAGCCACTGGAACAGGCTCCCTAGGAAAGTTGTCACAGAACCAAGCCTGACAGAGTCCAAGAGGTGTTTAGACAATGTTCTCAGGCACATGGCGCAATTCTCAAGTGTGTCCTTTGTAAAGCCAGGAGCTGGACTAGATGATCTTCAAGAGTCCATTCCACCTCTGATTATTCTGTGATCTGTTCCATCAAAAGCCAAGAAGCAAGGCAGATATAGTTGGCTTCCTAAATTTGTTCCCATTTGTTGAGTTCCATGAAAATATGTAATAAAACCATAAATCCAATTGTGGGAAAAAAAGGAATGGCACTGTATTTATCATAGAATTGTGAAAATCAACTTTGTTTATAAGACATTTTAAAATGTAATAACACCTCACTAAATTAGTGGCTGCATTACCTCTATTTCCTCATTGGGGAATAGCAATAAGATCTTACTAGTGCACAGAATTAGGAAACAGCACTTATCATACTCATCAGGCTGGGCATGCTAACAGGCATTATCTAGCATGACAAAACACTGACAGCACTCTTTTACATATTTTGTATACACAAGTACCTCAAAAATCCAACTATCTGCTGCAAGGGTGGGGAGAAAGTACATGGCAGCAGGAAGGGAAACTCTCTCCCACAGTTAACAAATAATAGTACCACTTTTCACAGTTCCATCAACAAGATGGAAGCAAATCTGTCTGCAGGGCTTGTGCACACACACAAACACACACACACACACCTTGTTGTCCTCCCTGTCCTCCCTAACTTCTTTTTCTCCCCTCATCTTCCCAACACCTACTGCACTTTTACTTTAATTCACCCATTTCCTCTCTCTGCTGATCCAGTCCTTTATTTTATCCTCAATCTCATCACTCATTTTCTATTTTGGGATTTGAATCCCAGGCTTTCTCAAAAAAATTGACTTCTGTTCTCAGCTTCTCTTGAAAGGCTTTAAACTCCCTCCTGCCCACACCCTAACCCTTTCTACTGCCCTCAAATTTACATAGAATTCAGTTTCTCTGTACCATCACTGGATCCTCCAATCTTCTACTCACTCAGAATAGCAAACTTATCCTCAGCGCCTTTACCCAATTCCCACATTTTTTCAAACTAAGCCTGCACAAACTGGTTCCTGTGCTTTGCTCCTATGTATTACAGGTTCTTGTTCTAACCTAATCCAATATTTGTCCCTATGCCTATACCAGGGCAACAACTTCTCCTTTCCTATGAAAGAAAAAGAGAAAGCAAAGGAGGGAAAAAAAATCTCATTGGGTTTCTGAGTTCAGTCACACTACAGCTTTGAAAATAAGGAAAAGTAATGCTAGGAAATGTTCAGATCCACCATGCATGGTATAGAGAAAGATCTCTGCATATGGATTCTAATGCATTTACCCACCATGTGTACACTAGTCTCTACAGAACATGGGCAAACTAGCATTTTTCTAAAGCCATATAATTTCTCCAAACTGGGATAGCATTTTTTGAAAAAGTAAAAGGCTCATTTTATGCCAATTTGTCATAAAACCAAGCAACGTCTCAAATATTGCATCTCTGCTTTATCTCATAGGTGCATTAGCATTTGGCAACTAAAGGGTTCTAAAAATGTTGGCAGGAAATGTGTTTTTCCCCTAATTTCATTCCACTGAGCTTTTTTGTTGAAATTGTCCCAAAATACTCAGCCTAAGTGCATACCCAATGTGGGAAAACATCCACATTGGCAGGAAAAGTTAGGTAGCAGAAATTAAGGACTCATAACAAAAATGTTCTTACTCTTTCACTAAGAGCTCACTGTGTGATAATTATCAGGTAATCTTTCTTCACTGCACCTTCTATTTTATGCTCAATTGAGTTCTTATATTCCCCCTCACTTCTTTTGTTTCCCCCTCCCTTTTAGTTTTTTAGCTGAAAAACTCATTGCAACTTTTGAACAAATATGGGCAAATCTGACTGGGGCTGTGGGGCAGGAGCACAGTTAAAAGGTGCTGCAAGTTCAGACAGGGTAACGTGTCCTGCTTGGGGGTTTGGTGGTGGTGGGAAACACTGAATAACTGACCATTGCTGCTTCACCTGTACTGCAACATGCATTGGCATCAATACAGAGGATCTGACACCCTGAGAAAGTGTTGAGGCGGTGTTTATTATAAATATATTTTGTATTTATTTTATGACTTTCCAAGTCAGTGGTCCATCATTTTGTTTCACAAACTTTGGAACAGTTCCCCATCAAAAAAATGCAGTAGCTGACCACAGATATAACCAATATTAGTATGAGAATGAAGAGGATGCAAAGCAGATCTGGGAAAGGAACAAATCATTTCTCAGTCCCTAACTTTCCCTCCCAAGACACAAATTTCTTCCAAATGTCTCTTAGAATTATTTAGTTTAAATGAGCGATTGAGTCAGAATAATGATCTGACCTTTCCCAAGTATTATCTTACATGAAACACAATTGCTTTAAGACAAAGAGCATATAATTATTCAAATTAGGGAGACATTTTTCTGCTAAGGGAAAGCAAACTGCCACTTTCCACACTGAGCAGCACAATTTCAGAGCTGTTGAGCCCTGGAGCTTTCTCTAAGCCTTCAGTCTCAGAAGCTCTACTACAGCACTTCTCCGAATCATTTGGTTCAAATAACTGAGAGGTATTTAACTGAAGCCTAAATATATTAAATACAAATTGCATTTAAGTAACATTAAGGATTTGATTAAAACCTAGAATACAAGAAGTAGAAGGAAGAGGGAGAGAGAGATAAAACAGAGGGGAAAATTAGAATCAAAAATGCAGAAAAAGTAATCCATAGTCTTGTCTGACCTCTTTTTGCCTTTCTATAACAAACAAATGATATGAAAAAGTATGTTGACTGTTTTGACTTGAAGAAATTGCCTACAGATCAGCAAGTTGCCCCAATTTTTAATACTGATTAACTCTGAAACAACAGATAATGATCAGGAAAAGAAAATACTTAAATCTTTACAAGTGTAAATGAAAGCAGCAGATGCTGATTTCTCTAAAGTGTTGAAGTGTCTATAAAATACTTCATGTCTTTCCTTCATGAGCTATTTCCTAACTTTACTTTTTCTTTTCATTAAAAGGAGGGAGAGTAAAGACACAATGGGAAATCAAATGCAGTTCAAACAGGCTCAAATCTTATTTTTGAAATAAAATCTCATGTGGTTGTTGCATTTTTTAATAATTTCCCAGTGAACTACTTTAGAAAAAAATGTGAAAGTTGGTAATCTAAGTGTTGAAATGCATAAACACCAAGACAACTCTAAACAAAACTGACTTTAGGGGAGTGCAAGCTAAGAATTTGTGAGTTCTGAAAGAAGGTTGTTGGGAGGGTTGGTTACTCATTTTAGTGAGCACCCACTTACACCAGAAACCAGCTTTGTATATAAAAGGAAGCTTAATAATTGCAACGTAATTGCCACTTCAATAGAGACGGTTAAGTAGAGTGTGTTTTGGAAGCTTAATAATTGCAACGTAATTGCTACTTTAATAGAGACGGTTAAATAGAGTGTGCTTAATAAATACTTATTAATTATTTAATAATAATTCAGAAACCTGTCTAAAAAAACAGAGACTAGTAGATCTGACTTCCCAACTATTCCTAAGATGACAAAACTTTGTGGCTTAAAAAAGGAAACAAAAGAATAAAATTGAATAGGACTTAATCTTTAGGAAAAGGTTACAATGGGAACAATCAAGATCTTCTGAGCCAAGTACAACACTACCTTAGATGCTGCATCAAAACAAAAGATTTCTATGTATCATTTTGTGCTCCAGAAGGGTAAAACAACTCACCTGCCCAACAGCCAGACCAGAACAGCCATAACCTTGTTGCTGGTTTATTCAGTTGTTAAAAAAAAGAAAAGTAACAAATGTTTCATCTTCCTCAAGAAGGGAGAAGTAGTGCAGTTTGCTGATGTGAAATTCTACACAGAACTCTGAAATTCCCTAACACCCACTGAAGTTCAGTTGGAGGGAGAGAGGCAGGTCAGCACTGGTCAGAAGTAGGTCAGTTATTTATGAGAAAGATATAGTAAAAGATACATAGTTTCCCAAGATTTTTTTCCACAATCATTTCACTCAAAGTTCGGCAAAGCATTTTGAAATTTCTTTCCCCTAACATATTTTTCCCCCAAAGCAATTGTTTTCTTTGTTTGAAGCCTGCTTTTCTATCTCTAAATCCTCCTGCTTCCAACTGAGGAAAAAAAGCCTGCAACACTGCAATGTGCAGAATAATCAACAGTAGGAGACTGAAAAGGGACAGAAAGAATAGCAGTTTCATTTTGCCCACTGATATCAAATACAACTTTTTCAATAAAGTCATAAAAGGGAAATTTTCTCTATTAAAATTTTTGGTACTACAAAAAGCTGTTTTCCCATAAAAACATTTGACATTTGTCAAGGTGACAAAAAGCAGAACTAACAAATATGAATATGCAATTTTCCCAGGAAGGTTAAAACTACAGATATTATGCAGTTTTATAAAATCTTTTCTTGTTCAACCTAGCTCAAAATAAGTAATTTTTTTCCCTAAGATTCATGCTACAGATATTATGCAGTTTTATAAAATATTTTCTTATTCAACCTAGTTCAAAATAAGTAATTTTTTTCACTAAGATTTCATTTAATTTATGATCAAAACAGACTGGGGGAAACTATGACATTAGCAAAACTGTGAATTAGGACCTCATTAAGATTGAGAAAAGACCTTGTAGACTGGTAAAGTTACATACTAGCAGACTCAGAAATGGAGTCTTATGCATCTCACCCTGTTCTACGTCCAAAATATCAGACCATTCAAAAGTCTGATTTTTAAAGTTACATACTAGCAGACTCAGAAAAGGACATCTTTCTTATGCATCTCACCCTGTTCTATGCCCAAAATAGCAGACTGTTCAAAAGTCTGATTTATTTTAATAGCTCTACTTTTGACTACTGAACATCTTGAAAACACCATAGGATGTGTGGGGTGCTGCACTCTCCAGCTTTATGTGTATGGTCATGTTTGCTTTAGTAGGCTGAGCCTCACTCAATTCAAAAAGACTACCCATATATTTCAAAACAAGTGCATATTTTCCTGGACAAAATCAGTGCTGAGAAGCTCTGTGTAGGGAGGGGAGCTGCATCATTCAGTGGAGTAGAGACACTCCCCAGCTCATGCTGATCATGTTCCTCTCCAGAAACATCGCATCAGATCATCACACGTCATATTTCACACTGACAGCAAAGCATGCAAGATGGGGAGTACAAGATACCTGAGGAAGGTTGTGGTATCTCTAACATACTACAGCAATCTGCTGTGCAGGTTCACATTTAGGGTCTCTAGCCTCCTACTGTGGCTTGGGGCACTATCTTCACAGCCTGCACCCACCTGTCCAAGAGCACATCCTGCTTCTGCTGAAGTCCCCACTACATGCTAATTCTTGCCCCACCCCCAAACACAGCCAACACTGACCCAAATCTGTGGCTCTCACTCCTCCTCTCTTCTCTCCTATTCCCCTTTACCTTGGAACCCCTTATTCCCAGGCAGCCCTGGGCAGCACCTTCCTTCTCCTTGTCTCATCTCCTTGCTAAGGAACCAGCCCTGCACCAGGTAGCTGAGGGGCTCCTGCCTCCTCCTCCTCCATACATCCACACACAGATGCCTCAACAACCCCCTCACCTGACCTCTGGAGCCATGGGATCATGTCACTCATATTCTCACTCTCCTTATGGACATCATGACTGACTGAAAGCAGGAGTCAATGGCAAGCTGCAGCAGCACTGGGTATTCTCCAGGTTTACCTCTGCCAGATCTGAGGGAGAAGCAGGAGATGAGTTTCCAGCATAAGATACACTTCGCCCATGGCAGTGTTGAGCAATCTCCACGTTCCCTGCCCAGTGTTCTGCCAGTCCCCAGCAGCAGCCTGTTCTGTGGCCTTGTAAATAAAACATGGCTTTTACACACACTTAGGGAAAATATTCAAAGTCAAGAAAAACATCTTTCTTGCACCATTTCCAAGGCTCCATTCCATCACTCCAGAGTCCACTCTCTCCCTCCTATTATCCTCACAGGTTACTCAGTCCCTTCAGCAACATGAGGAGAGGCAGGTGGAGCCTGCAGGACACTGGTTACCATCACTACAAGGCTGTTTCTCTCTGCTGCTCCTTTCTTCTCACACTTATCCACTGCTCCAGTGCAGGGTCTCTATAGGAGCTGTAATTCCTCCAGGAATGTTCTTCTTACCAGGCACATGTTTTCCACAGACCACAGTGACCATCTTCTCCATCACCACACACCATACCCTTTTCTTTCCCTCCTTTCACTGCTCTTGAGGCTGTTTATCACACTTTTCCCCTCCCCCTAATCATTCTGCCCTCCCTTACCCCAGGTGTTCCCGAGGCACCACTATTGTGGCCACAAGACTCAGCCATGCCCTGTGGTGGGTTGGTTGGGCCCTTCACATCAGTCACTGATTTCAGCACTAGCTGAGTTCTGACTGTCCATTCCAATGCACTGGAGCAATGTCTTTATATTCCTTCTGAAAAGTCTATCCTTGCTGCTACATTCTGCATAGTGTCTTTTTTTTTTTCAGTTGATCTCAGTCAGGATTTTCCTGTTTATCCAATTCTTCATCTATTTCAAGGTTCTCCAAAAGGCAGAAGCTCCCTGCAATGCAAAGCTGCACTTGTCTTCCATTATTATTCCCCAACCTATGTCTGAACCATTAAGTTTAATCTAAAGTTTGTAATGTAAACTCATCATCTGCTGTTAAATCTTCTTCTAGGCTTTTGTGGATCATGTCTGGCTTGAAAATTGCTTGCAGGAACTCCATTGCTGCCATTTGTCATTAATATGAGTCACAACATCATCAGCCCCAAACTTCAAAACCATTTCTGGTTAACCTTGGGAAATCGGTCAAAATTGTATTAATATACATTAGGCAGTCATAATATTGCAGATTTTGCAGCAGCCACCCTCACAATCAAATACCCACCAAAAATTGCTATGAGATGTTCAACTACTAGACAGCACATTTGTCAAAGCACCAAAATCAAGCAGGTGAACAAACCACATTCTGCTGCCTGACCATGTATGTCAGGACAGACAGGAGAGTCTAAGCTAAGAGCTGACTCAGATTGTGTGAGAAGGACTTAGAACTGGAACAATTTCCCAAGCCCCTGGGTCTCATTCTCTAATGTTACAGAGGTCACCTTACTGCAATTCAATCCATAAATGCATCAGATGCAAAGGTGCTAGGTGTAATTCAGCCACCATCTCCCAATACAAAAAGATTATTTCAAAACAATTTCTCTGAAATATATAAACTTTTGTAAAATTCCAAAAGTAGGTTTACATCTTGGCCAGCTTTTCACCCACTTCTTCAACTAGCATTGAGCTTGAGTTTACTTCAGCAATCTTTACCCACCTTCATGTACCTTTAAAAGATTAACATTGCCTTTCGGCTTTCATTTTGCCAAACTCATGTAGCATCCTTGGGATCTCTTTCCCAAATCTTCATACCCACTGTTTGTGGTTGTAGTTTGGACACATTGTTCTTCAACATGGATGAACAGAATTTTCCACAGCATTCTAGATGAATCTAGCAGCACGTCTTACAAAATAATTACTGTTTTCCAGATTTCAGCCATAAAGATTTTGCATTTGTCCTTCGTTGCTGCACTTGCCTCTCTTGCATTTGCCTTTTTCCCCATGTCACATAACACTGGTGACATAGACATTCAGCATTTCACAAATCCTTGTTTTTCTACATAACATTTCTTCAATAAACACCCCTGTTCATACAGAAATTCTTGCAAATAATCCTTATTATAAAAACCGTAGCTTTGTCGTTATTCAGTTTCTTCAAACCAGATATTATCAGCACAGTCCTATTTCAATATCCATCCCATGGCAACAGAAGAATTATTTGCTATGTTCTGAGCTGCATCATAAAATAAACATGTTTATCATAGTGTTTGCCTAGCAGGATTCAGAATTAACTGTTTTAGAAAAATCCCCAGCCACCTGCTTTTCACTACTAAATGCTGAGTAGCAAGTAGCCTACATGAGTTGACTTTCTGCTGTGAATTCACTTTATGTGACAGCTCTGGGCACAGGAATTACTTACTGTGCTAAAATGCTAAAGGTATAGTTTCAGTTGGAGTCTGGCAGAAAAACAGTGAAAGAAAAAAATAGTGCACACCATGCAGTGTTCCGGGCAAATAATGCTGAGAAATTAAATACTTTATTAACTAAGAAGTCCTCTGAGTAGCTGACAATATTTTCAGAGAACTTTAGAGGATGATAATTTCTCATGTTTTATCTAGCACTTTATTCTGAGCACATATAACCCATCCCTATAAGTGCTAGGCTGCCCTTGCAACTAGTGAACTTTATGGCTCAGAACTATGTGGGAAATCTATAGACAGTTTCCATGCTCAATAACAATAGATTTCACACTAGAGGTAGAGGATTGTTAACTTTACATTCTGTCCAGAGATGTGTTGAATTCTGAATAAAGTCAGAAGATCTTGCCTCAGCTCTCTGTTACAGGGTGAATTTTGCCCAAGATTCTTATTGCTTAGTTTGAAAAAAAAAACAAAAAAAGAAACCCTTAAACACAAAAAAAAAAAAAAAAAGAAACTCTTAAACTCCTTTCCTAGACTACAGTTTCATAACATTCATTTTTAATATAGGATTCTATAGGATTAATATAGGGTTTTAATATAGGATATAGGCAATTCATATATATATTTCACAGAAGAACAGAGATGTTCTCAAGTACTTCATAGTAGAAATGTAATAAAAAATGTCAATGTATGGAAGATGTAAATTTGATTTACCAGAAATAAAGGACAATAAGTTTCAGCCAAAACACTAAAGCACAACTGAAAACAGGTAAATATGAGCCTATCAGTGAAACAATCTTTGTTCCTTCATATCATTTTACCAGTATACAAAATAAATTTATCTATGTAAAATCTGCCTTTGTTCAAACATTCAGTATTGGTTAAAAAAACCCACCACATATTAGTAAAAATAGAAATAGCATCTACTAAAATGGATATTTAAAAGTTAAGCAAGTCTTGCTGCTGGCTAGCAGCAATGTCTAAATTTGCAAAACATGTTATTAAAATATTGTGTGTGTCTTTTACAGCAGAGTGATTTTTGCCTATACTAGATTTGTCAAATATTTTGTTAGTGATTCAAAATCCCTTGGCTATATCTTATGTCAAATCAATATGCATTTTTTTCAATTTCTGATGCGGTATATATAACCAGTTGCTGTTTCCCTCTTCCACTAACCCTGTTGCTGTTGCAGAATCGAGGAAATCAGGATATAGCATTATCATGCTGCACTTTTCATTGTATTTTTCAAAATGCATACTGATGAGACTCAAAAGGCAGACGTGTGAAGACTGAAAACTATTTTCCAGTCAATAAAAGAAATATTCCTTTCTCTGCCAAATTAACTTCCAACTCACAAACTCCACCCATCTGCTAGTAAGGAAGCCCACAGAGTTTAGTTTCCATTCCAAAATTTCTAGAACTCTAAGATTATAAGAGTATGCCAGACTTCAGAGGAACATGACACTCCTCTTGCAGTCAGTTTATAGCATCATAGTCTCATTCCCAGTGAATCAGTGGGCTTCCTGGTATATGAAAGCCATGGAAGTTAATCTGTAAGGATGCTTAACCTGATTCTTCCTTGATTTCCCTTTAGTTTTGGCCTCTAGTGACCAAACCTGGCTTTCTGTCCTTTCATCTGGAAAAGAGTCAGAAGGTGGTGTGGAAGTCTCTGAGCTATGTTCTCCTTTCATATATAACTTTCAGAATTTCTGAAATAAAATCCAAATATTGATCAGCACCATCCACTAATGGTTTTCAAAATGCTTTCAAAAACTTGACAAATCAAGAATTTACTCAGGATCATCAGCAAAACTGGGAATAGAAATAACACCCTTGAGTTTACAGCGAACTACTGTTCCTTCCAATCTGAATCTAGTCACACTGTGGCAGAAGCTTTGGACTCATCTAGGCAGTTACACGGACTCACTGAGTCAGCTCCAGTAGCACATTTCCAGAGTTCTGTGTGACTGTCATACAGACAATATTTTTTAACAAATGTCCCAAAAGTAGTGTAGCCATAACTGTTACTGAATGCAAGCCATTAGCGAGTCTAAAATTGAAAAAATGAAATGATTTTTTACGTGGAAATAGCAGATATATAAGGCGATGGTTCTTGAGTGAATAGGGATATATTGCAGATGTGTTTGAGGGAAAAATGAGCCTTTTTTCTGTTACATTAAAAATTTGCAAATTAATATATTTTATATCTATTAGATATGTGTGTGTATAAAAGCTCTTTCAGACAGAGGCAGAAGGATTCATTTTTTGGCATTGCTTCAAATTACATAGCTACAGCACAGTTATTTGGTAATTAAAAATACGATTGTAGAGTAGTAAGAGGTTTTTGTTGTTACCAGTTACCACTAATTCCCTGGTTGTATCACTGTGTGCCTAATTATGGTGTAATTGCAACAGAGTTAATTTGTAACATTAATGCACTCGGTAAAAGTATTACAATGAGAAGAGCCAATGAATAACGCAGTTATGTAGTGAATTACTGAGTAATGTTAATTAGTTCTAGTTAGTTATTGAAAGGGAGCTTGCAGAGCAATTCTGCTGTAACTGCACTGCAATGAAAGTGCCTCCCTTGTAAACCACAGGAAGGTTTTGTTAAGGCTTGAACGGAGTCCATTAAAAACAAAAAATGTTCTTAAACTCTAAAATAGGCATTTTGAGCCATACATGCAAAATTCTTCAAGACATTGATGCAACTCCACACAATTAAAGAAACAAACAACAACTACAACAAACCACAGATAAAAGGTCCAGATACTCTTCTTGGACAGCTTGTAATGCGTTCTTGGTCAGAAATGTTCAATTATTTTAGGAAGTGAAATCAAGGCATTCCCTAAGGATTGAAGCATCATGACATGCCGACTACATCCCACACTTCTCCAAGAGGCCTTTGAAGCCCTCTCTCAAATTATTCATTGTCAGTTGCCTTGG
Source organism: Acanthisitta chloris (assembly GCF_000695815.1). Classification (NCBI taxonomy): domain Eukaryota; kingdom Metazoa; phylum Chordata; class Aves; order Passeriformes; family Acanthisittidae; genus Acanthisitta; species Acanthisitta chloris. Next base: position 17,348 of record NW_008664230.1, on the reverse strand, counting down.
GTCACTGTTCCAACAGCCTGGAGTGAGCAGGTGCATAGCTTCACAGTCAGTCAGTTCAGACAGCTGAAGAAAATAGGCAGAAGGAGAAAAATATCTCCAAACTTCTGCATGGTGAAGAGAAACAGCTCTATGCCCAGAACAAAAGCAGACCTTTCAGCACTCCTCACCCCTCTGCCTGGCTGAGGGTGCTGCACATCCTACACAGCTGCTGTCCCTGGGCCATGGGACTGGTCACATCTGACCTGGTATCATCACTGGGGAGGTGAGTAAGAGATTGAGCCTTCCCCTCCTGCTCTCTCTCTCTTCCATGCTAGGGACAACATCCAAAGGGGCACAGAGAGATGCAGCAGTCAAAGATCACCCCTAGTCGTCAGACAGGTGGTATCTGCTACCACCAAACCCTCACCCTGAGGAAGCATGCAAATGAAGGCATGCCCATCCTTGCTTCACACGTAGATTAGGAATACATCTCCATGGATACCCAGAATTTTGACTGTATAAAGGTGGTACTCCCAGATGAACAACCTGGGACTGCCACCACCAGAAACACAATTCGGGACCCTCACCATCAGGAGCAGGTGCATAGCTTCACAGTCAGTCAGTTCAGACAGCTGAAGAAAATAGGCAGAAGGAGAAAAATATCTCCAAACTTCTGCATGGTGAAGAGAAACAGCTCTATGCCCAGAACAAAAGCAGACCTTTCAGCACTCCTCACCCCTCTGCCTGGCTGAGGGTGCTGCACATCCTACACAGCTGCTGTCCCTGGGCCATGGGACTGGTCACATCTGACCTGGTATCATCACTGGGGAGGTGAGTAAGAGATTGAGCCTTCCCCTCCTGCTCTCTCTCTCTTCCATGCTAGGGACAACATCCAAAGGGGCACAGAGAGATGCAGCAGTCAAAGATCACCCCTAGTCGTCAGACAGGTGGTATCTGCTACCACCAAACCCTCACCCTGAGGAAGCATGCAAATGAAGGCATGCCCATCCTTGCTTCACACGTAGATTAGGAATACATCTCCATGGATACCCAGAATTTTGACTGTATAAAGGTGGTACTCCCAGATGAACAACCTGGGACTGCCACCACCAGAAACACAATTCGTGACCCTCACCATCAGGAAGCTCAGGGTGAAGAAGGACCAATGGGATGCCACTGGATCCATGGGTGCTGACTATCTCTCCTCTCTCTGCATCTCCCTCTCACTTTCTCTCTTTCCTCCTGCTCATTCCTATTTCTTTCTATCTTTTTACCTCACATTTATAACTATAATTAGAAAAATTTCATATGATTATATTATTATATTATTAAGATATCATTGACTTTGACATATGGTCTCTTTTGCACCTTAATTTGGGCAGAGACACCTCTCACTAATTTGGCATGCTGGAAGAGTCCAGCAAAGAGCTGAACTATGATGATGAAGAGACTGGAGCATCTCCGGCAGGAAAAAAGGCTGAGAGAGCTCTGACTGCTTGTCTTGGAGAAGAGAAGGCTCAGGATAGACCTCATAAAGGTATAAAGATGACAGAACCAGTCTATCTCAAATGAAGTCTAGTGACAGTTTAACAAAACATTCCAACAGAAACACTGACTTGAAATCTATACAACTTCAAGCACTTAAATTCCTGTTGTGTTTGGGTTCTTCATGTCAGGGTTGGACTAAAAGATCTTTAAATGTCTCTTCCAACTCAAATCATTCTATGATTCTATGATTCATAAGATCATTCCATCTTTCAATAGCTTTTAGTTCCTTAAGTGAGAAATGCTGCTTTTCTCCTGCTATTTCCACAAAAGCTGACCAAACACAAGCAGAAAAATAGCTAGAATGCCATGAAGAAACACAGTGACAGCTGAGCAGCCAGTGACTAACTCTCATCAAGTAGAAAATAAAGTTCACCAGTGGCAAGGCACAACAGAGAACTACATATCTCTCTGCTTTATACTGTGACTGTGTCAGCCCAGCTGAGCCCTGCACCAGTTGGCCTCCACATTACTCCTCCTAGATCAGCACAGTGGTAGAAATAGGCAGAGGTGACCAAGGGACCAGCCTGGGTATCTTGCCTGGCTCTGTCCCCAGCTGCCCACACTGAACAATTCAAAAGTAGTTGTGCTACTATTGAAACCCACAGCAAGGCCACTGCTCAGGATCAGGGCAGGAGCAGGGGATTTCCTTTCCCAGATAGTTTGATTATTGAATGGAGTATATTTGACCTTGTGACCAGACTGGATTTACTGCCAGAAAGAAAGAGAAAATGCCACACATTCTAGCACATTTCCTGCTGCAAGTTTTTACAAATTGGAGCCTTCCCCTTCTTATCAGTCAAAAATTTGTGAGGAAAGGTCAGATCAGTACAGAGCTTTTTGTATGTTCTTCGCCTATTAGAACAGATGTGTAAAAATACAGGTGAATTGCAGATTTGAAAAGTTTTAAGTCATTTAAGAACATCTATTTGCAGCTTGAAAATACATGTTGATATTCATAAATGCATAAATGTGTTTGCTATGATATACTAAGCTGCATTGCATGGGTTTAGGGCACTCCCTAGCAGTACCCTGTAAACCCACCGTGCCACAAGATTTGCCTGGTGAGCTTTGTACTCAGGGAAAGAAACTAGTCGTACCCAAATGCTGTGTCTCAGTCAACTTGTTCACTAACTTACTCAAATTACCCTACTCATTTCTCCACATCTATGACTCCCTCAAGCACTTCCTCTCCAGTTTCAGGCAGAGCTAGATGCAATTGAGTGTTTAGGCAAGCAAATATACCCCCAAAACCTCCATACATCTATCAAAGGGTTTCAGATTCCTCTTGGTGACTCAAGTATACAAAATTTCAGCACTGAGACCGTTTCAAAGTCTTTCTCTTTGTATTAAATTTACCATTGCTGAAAGAGGGATATGGAACATATTTATTAATGCAAGTGGGATTCTCAAAAACATACCAAAGAAGGGAAGGGAGTGGGGGGTGGAATGAGAGGGTAAGCATTTATTTTTTTTAAGCTCATAAGAAAATTACTATTTACATTCTTAACCAGACCAGTCATTTGGGTATACTGGATTTATTACTTATCTAGGATTACCTATTTTATATTTCTTTCAGAAATATTCCAAGTATCCCCACTGAACTCCACCATCAATGTTTGTTTCTTAGCTTCAGTCAGACTCCTATGTTACATATCAAACAGAAGACACTGAAAAGCTTTGTTATATCATGTGGCATGAAGAATGAGGAGACAGACATTGTTTATTGATAAATCTGTGCTTTTGACTAAAAGCTTTGAGACTCTGACTATAAATGTATGATATTCTTCTTCATTATACTGTCTAAAAGGAATGTGTACTGAAATCCAAAATTATTTCAGCAACAGCAACTGCTTTTCTTCAACTCTCAGCCAGAAAAAAAGCTGATTACACTCTTTTGAATTCCTTAAGACCTTGTGTTCCAGGTGTTACCTTTTCAACACTTTTACTAGCACATTTTAATGGCTGGATAGCACATCACAATTTCTTTTCACTTTTATATTTAAATTAGTATAAATTTGAAGTAGGTTTCATTTTTTAAGAAACTATTTTCTTCTGCAGCCCAGAGCACTGATTTCATATCTGCAGTTGAAATCTCTTCAGAATGCTATGCTAGAGACAAGTTGCCTTTGCACTAGCTATTGTATACTTTATTCTTCATGGACTCATTATTCAGAAAAGTAGAAGAGAAAGAGAGAGGAATCAGACTTCAGATCCTCTGTGCAGTTCTCATAAATGCTAACTTTTTACAAAAATAAAAATTAAATGCAAATTATAAATTAAAAATCTTTTGCATTGTTTTAACATAAAATCTGCAAAAATATATTTTCAGGCATATTTACAATCAGGACTATTTATACCATATTTCACACAGAGAAACTGAAGACTTGCATATTTCAGAGAAAGCTACGTTTGAAAAACATGGTATAGTTAATGAGAGCTTAAAATAAATGTTAAGGACCAAACATCCCAATTTCAATTATGAAAAAAGTAGATTTTGAGAAAGAATTTTGCCTACTAATTTTTTATTATTGTTTCCCAGTCTTCATCTTAATCTTTGGTTGTAAACAGCTTTATGTTGCTGATCTGTCATGCAACTGCCACACAGGAGCCACAAGTTCTGCTCTGGGCAGCTGGATGAGCCTGGAAATAAACCACTAGATCTATCTGTTGAGATCAGCAGCCCCCCAGGGAGAACAGATTGCAATTCTTTTCCTAGTATAAAAATGTAGGATTGCAATACTACACCAACCATCCCCTGCCCTCAAGTGCTCCCTTTACATCTTTGAAGGAGTTGGATGTGGACATCCATGTTGCAATTTCTACTAATTTTACCATGAGTCTTTCTTCAGATGGATGTTTTCTCAAAGTTCCTGGTGCTGTAATCAGGAAAATTAAAAAGGAAACTATGGTTTGGTTGGATTTTAATCTTTATTCCAAGCCTTAATATAGAAAGTGTGGGAGGAATTAGATCTGAGATGCTTTAAAATAAGAGCAAGATTATTTTTATATTTTTAAAATATATAATCTTTATATATGCATATATGTGATTTTGAGGATTTTTTTGTTTTTCCTCTTTTCTCCCTTTTTAAGATTTTGGATTAACAATAGCAAATTTCATCAAAACTTCATTGTGTCCAACTGTATATGTAGATAAACTGTAATTTCTCCTTTAAAAGGCTTCAGTGTTTTCCCTCCCATTTTCCAAGTGTCTTTAAGTGCTTCAAAAATTTTAGTGCATTCAAAAAGACACAAAAGACCAGCATAATTCCACAAATGTTGAGACATTAACTAAAGAAAACACAGACCTGCTTTGCTGTCAAGATTTAGCCAAGAAGCTCTCGTAGCATCAATGAGTGACATTGCCCAAGTGCTTGTGCCCATCACACAGAGTTTTCAGATGCTCTCTATGAATGTAAACCATCAAATTCACTGATTCTGAGTCACTAGTTTGAGTCCTACCAAATAAGTACTTGGAATTTATACTACTCTATAATTTATTGTAAAAAATAGCAGCACTTGATGATGTTAGGAATTCTGTGAAAACAGAGGCTAAATAAATTGTTGCTAAGATCCACTCTCTAGAGAAGCAAATAGTAAAAAACCAAACAACTCATAAACCACCCAAAAACCAAAAGGGTGATTCAGAACTGATAAGAATACAAAGTGTAGAAAGAAAAATACAACTACCATACTAATCTTGTTGCCATAGTAACAACCCATTTCAACCAAAGAGTACATGAATCAGACACCTAAAATTTTTAAGAGGTTCACGACTGAAAGCTGAATAAATATGTTTACCAAAAACTAATATGAGCAGGAGCTGTAATACCCCAATTCAAGAAGGGGGAAGACCTGAAGGATCAGAAGTGTTCTACAGAGCACAGCAGCTTTCCTAAGTGTGCTTTTGTATTAATGATGGACTCAGAGCAGTCAAAGTACAAATAGAATAACCCATGAAAATCACAGAAGATTTTTCTTGATCTGGGATTGTACAGTGTGACCCTTTGTCTCACAGATTTCAAAAAAGTAAAATTTAAGAAAACAGTTAGCACAGAGAAGCAGGTTGAGCAGTGCAGGCAGTATCTAGAGCAGATGTAGAAAATTGACACCTTGCAACTTCAAGAACTTAATGTTTTATCATTAAAAGCTATTATTTTTTCATTCATTTGTTGGAGCTTTTCTGATTTACACAAGCTGAAAATCTGACCTTTATTCTTTAAAGCATTCAGTTTAATTTCACTTAATGTTTTGGCAAATTACAACAGCTACAGAGTGTGAGTAAAGTCAAATGATGAAGAACATAGTTTTCACACCTCACTCACTAATACGCAATTAATTTTAAGGGTCTTTAAGGGCTGAATTATATTGTATCTGATAAGGGAGAGAAGTTCACCCAAAGTCTTCCCAGTATTAGGTTAAAAATGAAAATGAAGTAGCTTACTTGTACACACACCACACAGGTCACTTCTTTTTCACAAACAGCTGTTGATTAAAAGAAACAAGCTGCCTAGGGAGGTTATGGATTCCCCAACCCTGGCAGTGTTCAAAGCCAGGCTGGATAAAGCCTTGAGCAACCTGGTCTAGTGGGAAGTGTCCCTGCCCAGGGCAGGGGCAGGTAGGACTAGGTGATGTCTAAGGTCCATTCCAACCCCTTACCATACAATGATACTATGAGTAAACTTTAGTTCTGTTATTATTATACAGCTTTAAGGTCATCAGTAACTCCAAAATCTATATGTAAACTTCATGCACAGACCACCTTTAAGCACTGGATTTGATCCAATTTCTGTTAGCAGAGCAAGTGTGTATAATATAAAGCACATATTTAAGTGGTTTTGCTAAATGGGGGAGTAAGATGCAGTGAAGGGAAATAAATGCACTCAAATATATTAGGCAAAATTTCACTCATTCTGAATTCACCTCTAACAAAATCCAAAAAAATTTAAATACTAAATATTATGAAACTAACCTGCAATGATGCAAAGGATATGTAGGTATATACACATATATATACACACATGCATGTGGATATGTGACACGCATTTTCAGTGCTCAGTATAGTTAAGCTGTGATACAAAACTGAAAAATGTAGGGTTACAATTTTTGCAGAAATATCCTATTTCTGACGTTTTACATATATACATTAAGATAGATAAGGATCTAATTACATAATTGCAGAGTGGTGAGCAATAATGCTAGATTATTTGACCTTTTCTCTAATATGTCCCAGATTCTATAAAATTTTTCACTTAATGGAAAGATGTGCTAAGAAAACAATTGAAGAATTTGGGTTTGTTGCTGTCAAACAGTAAGATCTCCTGATTTCTCTACCACAAATTTTTATGAGATCATAGTGGGAAAATCTACCTAAAATGAAACTAAAGAAATTCTATTGCAATATAAACATAGAAAGTAAATGATGCAAACACAAAAAGTTTAAGTATTTTGGTGGGTTTTTTATTATGACTTGCTATCCTTCACTTTTGAGTTCTTCTTAGACTTACTAGGTATGTTCCAACAACAACATAAAACATCAAACTCTGGAGATGCTGAGATTTCCATCCTGGCTGATGGCTTTTGCCTATATACAACTACAACAGACACTTTTGCCTTCTCAGAAATGTAATGAAAGTTTGCAATTAGTGTTCAGATGTCTTCTTTCAGTTAGGATTTATAATTCCTTACTCACAACTCTCAAAATGTGCATGCAAAATAAACAACACAGTTATGAGTGAGTGGCATGAAAGTTGGGCTTATTTTTGGTTGAAGTATGGTTGCTTCTTCAGTATTAATGGCACATAACTCATGATGGAAAATATATATTTTAAAATTCAATCCTTTCTTTTTACCTGTTTGTCTTAGGGCTGAGAGAATGAATTATAACTAACATGATGTGATAAAACCCAAGTTATCATGATGTGGAACTTCAAGTAGTCTCACAAATGCAATAGAATTTAAATAGAACATTTCCCATTATAATTGTTATATAAAGTACGAGATATTTATAATCCATTAAAAATACTACTTTCCATCTCAGTATGTTTTATATTCTGCAACAGTTACTGTTAAATTCAGACTACAACCCCATTATCCATAGTCTATTCATCCACCCATAGCAAAGTAAAAATATTGGAGTGCTTTTAAGCAGACACAGTGTGTGAAGACAGGTCACAGCAGAGTGGAGAGTGGAGCTGGTTTTTATTATGATTGCATACACTTACAGTAGCAACTTACAGCCAAACCTCATGAATTGCATAAAAATATTGTAAAATTTTATCTGTGACCTTCATAGACATGGAGCTAAGATTCTTTGGTCTAGGGCTGATGTGTTTTTGTGACCCAGAACGCTATCATGAAGAGGCCAGGATCTGCCCTACAACTCTGCTTTGCCCTTAGTCCTCTGCCTAGGTGCTCTGAATTTGTTGTAGGGTGCTGAAACCCCACAGGGTTGATGGTAAGTTACATAAATCAACAGCAAGCAACAGCCAAAAGTACAGGTGGAAAGTTTAATGCCACCGAATGGATTAGGTGCTGCATTTCAGAACTGGGTGTGGTAGCACAAGCATCTCTGGTCAGAACTGAATGTCCATTCTCTATTAGCACTAGTCTAAATCTTGTTGATGATAAATGCTTCAGACAGCAGGGAATGATGCTTTGACTCCAGGTAGTTCTGATTTGAGGACGCAGCATTAAATGTATTTTGGGACTCAATAATTCTAAGATATTACTCCCACCCCCTTTTCGCAAACAAAGTCATCAGTTCCCAAAAACTGAACAATCTCATATAGGGAAATCCAGGTACAAGAGGACTCAATATCATTTTAGAATCATAGAATCATTAAGGTTGGAAAAGACCTCCTCCTATCTTTGAACAATCACTACAACACTAACTAAAGCAGAGCACTGAGTGCCATGTCCAGTCATTTCTTGAACACTTTCAGGGATGGTGACTACACCACCTGCCTGGAAAGCCTGTTCCAGAGCCTGAAAACCCTTTCTGTGAAGAAATTTGTCCCAATGTTCAACCTAAACCTCTCCTTGTGCCACTTGAGGCTGTTTCCTCTTGTCCTGTCGCCTGGGAGAAGAGGCCAACTCCCACCTGGCTACAACCTCCTTTCAGGTAGTTATAGACAGTGACAAGGTCTCCCCTGAGCCTCCTCTTCTCCAGGCTGAGCCCCTCCAGCTACCTCAGCTGATCCTCATATGACTTACCCTCTAGATTAAGCTAAGCCACCAAAGACCACCACTAAACCATGCCCCTAAGTGCCACATCTTCATGTTTTTTCAATGCTTTCAGGGATGGTGACTACACCACCTGCCTGGAAAGCCTGTTCCAGAGCCTGAAAACCCTTTCTGTGAAGAAATTTGTCCCAATGTTCAACCTAAACCTCTCCTTGTGCCACTTGAGGCTGTTTCCTCTTGTCCTGTCGCCTGGGAGAAGAGGCCAACTCCCACCTGGCTACAACCTCCTTTCAGGTAGTTATAGACAGTGACAAGGTCTCCCCTGAGCCTCCTCTTCTCCAGGCTGAGCCCCTCCAGCTACCTCAGCTGATCCTCATATGACTTACCCTCTAGACCCTTCCTCAGCTCCATTGCCCTTCTCTGGACACTCTCCAGCCCCTCCATGTCTTTCTTGCAGAGGGCGGCCCAGAACAGAACACAGTACTTGAAGTGTGGCCCCACCAGTGTGTAGTACAGAGGGACAATGACTTCTCTGGTCCTGCTGACCACACTATTGCTGATACAGACCAGGATGCCATTGCCCTTCTTGACCACCTGGGCACACTGCTTTGTTCCTTCTTGCAAAACCACTCATAGGATATGAGTTCTGTGTAGAAAGCTTGAGCTATAATTCTGTGTATTTTCAGTATGCATTCCTTGTTGCTGCAATATCCAGCAGAGTCACCATGTTTGCATTTTTAAAAAATTACAATTTTGTTATTTGGATTGAAAAATGTTATGATGCAAGAAAGAAACTGAATGTAAAATATTCTGTAGGTTACCACTGGGAAATCTGATGCACAAAGAAGATTTACAGCCATGTGATCCTTCCCAAAAATGAAAGTTTAGTATGAAATATGCCTATAGGAAATCTTTAAAATATTCACTTTGCTATCTGGAAAGACAGTATTTATGTGGTCTTTGAAAAGTCAAGGTTTTTAATGTGAGTTTAGCATTTTTAAATGCAGATGAATGTGTACACACCTCTAGCATAATGATGTGCTCCATTAGGTCCCAACTGTGTGGAATTCTGAATTCTAATTGGATGGAATTAATTATCATCTGCCAGGAATACACAATATTCTAAAGGGTTTACCCAATCATTTAGTGTACTCCCAAACCTAATTCTCAGGCTAGCTATCAAATCACTGCTATTACCAAGTCACCCAGTATTTCATTAGTTAAGGCTCACTCTGGAATTACCCACATAATCATTTGTAACAGTGAGCAAATACTGAACTCCATGGCTGCAGGCAAGATGAGGAAATACAGACCAGAAGGGCATAGTGAAAAGGAGAACGGGACTGTCACAGTCTGCTGATGGTGAATAAAATGTGTCTTTATATAATCAAGACCGGGGACCAAAACGACCCTAGGAGCAAAACTTCTAAGGAAATGTAAAAGAGGGGCAGGAGACTGAAAGTTAGAGGCTTCTAAGAATTATAAATTAAGGGAATAACAGCTGCAAGGCATAGCAGAGAAATGGAGGGAGGCACTGGTGCCTAAGCATAGATACCGAGATCAAAAAATCAATCCCATGAATTGGGTGATCCTCTCTTAACATTTGTATTAAAATAACATTCAAACCTGCAAGGGTAGAATCTAGGACAGCTATTATGTTACTTATACACCCTTGCCATTAGAAAGTTAGTCACAATGTCTAATTCGAGCTCAGTACTTGGCACATTGTCATTGGCAAAACAGTTTGAACTCAGGCAATTTTGCTTAATTATTTTAGTGTCAATTAATATAAATTTAATTACTGATTTGGGTATTGAGAAAAATAGAAGACAATTAAAATCTTCTCTTATGGAAATATCTGACCCTTTTTTGACTCAGCTTCAGTCCAGCTTTTCTCCTTCCTCCTTTTAGGCTCAACTTGCCCTGTTGTCACCGCATGTTACACTCAGATACACTTCCAGGCTCCTTGGTGAGGTGTCTCTGTAATGGTTTCTTTCTGCTGCCCTTGTTGTTTCTTACTCATTTTCCTACAACACTCCATGTTTTTTATTCCTCCTGTGTTCTGGAAGGGTGTCCATGATCTGGTGTGGATCCTATAAGGATCATACTCCTTTAGGAATGTCCCTACTCTGGTGTGGGTCATCCCTGGACAATAATCTTTTAGAAGTGTCCCTGCCCCAAGCAGGGGCTGCAGCCCCTCAGAGATACCTCCTTTGACACTGGGCACCTATTTCCAAGAGTGCATCTGCAGCCATATTTCCAAGAGTCATATGCCATGTGTCTCCTCCATTTCTCCTCTGCTTTATCTCCACATTTCTCTGAACATGTCTCTTCATATATCTCTTCATGTGCCTCCTCCCCTTGTGATTGCACTTGTTCTTGGACGCTGTTGAACAGCAAACCCTGATGCTCACCTGCCTGGCTGCAGTGTTGATGCCCTCCTTCCTTATGCCAAATTTTCCTGTTCTTTCAGTTTTCACATCATTAATTCAGAAAGTTTGAGGTTTATTGAATCCTCAGTCATTTGTTGCACTTCTCAGGTCCCTGTCCACTTAGTTCACTTCACTCTTTAACATATTTGCCCTAGACTTTCGCAGTGTCCAGCAGAGACTCCTCTGTGCCTGGGAGGGCAAAGAACTCTTTCTCATGACTTTTACATATTTATGAACAGTTTGCTGTTGCTTTTTTTTTTAACAACTTCTTTATTAAGTGATTCATCATAATCTCAGAATCTTTGTTCACAGAACTGTTGTCAGCTAATCCCTACCTTGATTTGGCAAACTGTTTTGCTAAGAGTGCATATCAACCAATGTCAGGTTACATTTCATCTATCTCAGACCATTTCTCCAAGCTCTCAACATCATTCTGAAATGCCATTTTTCAGTACTAGCAACCAATCCTGTTGTATTTACAGGCAGTTCCACTTGAGCACATTCCTCTGCTACTTGGATCTTTACTGAAAATGGTAACTAGTGTTGTTGATAGCTTAAATTCTCTACTACACTGATACTGGAAACCATCACTTCATGTGATTTCTTTTTGTTTCTCTTTCTCTGAAAACCCAAGCATGCTTTTTTTCTGAAAATTCTTTTCTCTCCACTATGACTCATGCAGTAAAAACACCCTTCTGATCACATGCAAGTACTTGTGGAATATATTTGAAAATATTTAGTTCCAATTAGCAGGAAGGCTTTGGTTAGAGAAGTGCTAACAACCCAAAATGCAGACAATAAGAGTTATTAGATCTCCCTTACCCAGGCTGTCCTGGAGGCTGTGGGGCTATGCCATTCCCTGCAGTGGGTTGGCTAGAGCCAGCTGAAACTGTACACCCAGTACATCCTCTCAGAACCTGCAATCTTTCAGAAGCCACTGCTTCTGTTTTGTGCCTGGGAGACTTGGAACAAATGCAGATGTTCTGCTGAATAATTTTCAAGACAAAAGAGAGCAAGAACTTTTAGGAAGCTATTTTTTCCTGCTAAAAACCTTTCACGGGTTTGAAATAAAGAGGAAAAAAATTAACAGAAAAGGGTATTCTTTGCAGCCATATTTCGAGACATAGTTCCACTTACAAAAATAAAGCTATAAATTCAAAGCATCATTTTCATACTGATAAGGAAATCTTTCATAAATCATAGAGCTATGCAGAAGAAAGTAATCAATTCTACAGAAAAATAAATGTCCCATATACCCCTTATTGTATCACATCTTGGTTTACCAGAAAACCCACTGGCTAAACTCTAAGTTAGGAAGAGCAAGACAATCAGTAACAGCTTTTCACATCCTTTTGCTGCAGAGAGCATCCCATTGCTGATGCTATGCTCAGATTTCCTGCCAAACAAGAGGCTACCCTGACATGAAAAGTTGCTTTTTGTCTCTCTCTTATTAACACACACTCATTCACTCGTTCCAGATCCTCAACCATGACATCTTTCCAATCATCCTTCTCCGAGTTAAATATTTTTTGAGAATTTCTTCCATTTTGGCATGTTTTAAAGCTTTTTTAAAAAAAGCAAAAAAAGTCATTAAAGATAAAAAAAAAAGTATTAAAATGAATTTCAGTTGCGAATTTTTCCCTGACTTGTTGATTTTCAGAGTTATTTCTGTATCTTAATGTAGTTCTCTACAGGTCATACTCAATGTATATCTTGTTCTCAAATAAATAGGTTCCATTTTTAAAGCATTCATCATGTCTTCTTAAATAAGAGCTTATTGGACCCAAAGTGCATGGACTTCTAGGCAGAATGAAGATAAAAATAGTTTATTATCCAGTTGTGAGAAGCATTTCAGTTCTTTTAGACCTTCATTCATATCTGCTAATGTAATAAAATTAATCCTGTAATCTCAGTTGCTTAATCTTCTATTAATGACAGTATGATTTCTCAGCAGTACTGTGGTCCATTTAAGGGAAAAAACATTTTCTCTCCCTATGGAGTTAGCAAGTGAGACAGACTTCACTTTTCCAACACTAAAAAGTCCTGTCTTTTCTATTTCCTTTCAATCCACTGACAGCTGAAATGAGAAAAGAAACAGCTGACTGACAGCTGCCTGCCAGGCTATGCACAGTCCTAATTACAGTTCCTCTACAGGGTTATGCACATGCTTACACTCCTGCATGCAAGGGCTCAGATCATGGTTTTTCTGATATATATATATATAAATCAATATAATCTTTTTCAAGTTTGAAACTTTACAGCAAACCATGTAAACTTTGAGACTGCCAAAAAGAGAAGCTCTCTGGCTCCTGCTAACAACTAAGCACTCAAAAGCAACTAAAGCATATTTGTGAAAATATTCTTCCTTTCTTCCATATGTGCCATTCATTTTTATGATAATCTATTCTTTTTCTCCTCCATTATACTTCTTTACTTCAGTCAACCCACATAGCAACAAAGTTCCTTTTGCAACTATTTGCAGATGTTCAGATTTTGGGATGAGTTACAGACCACTGGGAAGTGATATCAGCCACATCAAGAAAATGTTTCTTGCTCCTATGTCTGCTGGGTCAGGGGAAAAGACAATTGCTTCTCATTCTCAATTCACTTATTCTGCAGCTGGAGCAGAAGAAAGAAATGTTCTCTTCTCTACCCCACAAAACACAAGATGTGAAATTCCAAGGGGATGGAGGAAACAAGTGCTGTCATTATTAAAGCTGAAGGAAAAAGTAATAAATTGCATCAAACAAGATGGTCTGAGGGACACTGTGAGGAAGAAGTCTCACTGCAGGCTGAAATGCTGCTCCACCATTTAAGGTGCTTGCCTTATATCAAGTAGAATAGACCACCTGAAACTCCAAGAGATTCAGACAATTAATTGAAGCTGAACTTCAGCAAATATTGTGGGGGGACTATAGAAGTTTTGCCCAGTTTTAACTGCAATACTCTGAAAACTTAGCTTCACAGTAATATAAAACCATAGTTCAACAACGCATCAACCTCTGCAAAATATTATCATGTCTACTAACAATAGCAAGAAAGTTTTGGGGAAGAATTGCTTTGTCCATGTTGGCTAGCATTCATTTTGTTCCTCACCTTGAGCCTTTGATTTGAATTCACCCCTAACCTCAATGGGATTTCTCACTTTGATCCAAGCACACAGGGATCATGCTCAAAGGCTTACTGTGGATTCTAATTGAGCTTCCTTCAATATATATTGCTTGTGAGGAACAAAGTGAAAGCTTAGTGAGGTTTAAAGGTTTACATTTGATCATTAAAATGGTTGTATTTAGAGATAATCTGGTATGAAATGAGAGTACAGCAAGCAGTTTCACCTGAAAGACATGAAACTATTAATAATTAGCCCTTCACCTCACTTCTTACTTGAAATTATATTTTCAGAAATATCCCTATTCCTTCTCCCTTATGTAATAAGACAAATTCACACAGGTTCTCTTTTAAAACATTATTACCTTTTCCTTGTTTTCTCCACCCCAGCCTTGAATACTGTACTGATTACAACTTAGATCTAGCAAATTATTGACTCTTTTTACTTTCTTATCTATCTGTATAAATCTGTTATCCTCTATTAGCAATCATGTAGCTATGATGTAAATAACATGTTAGTTCCTCAAGGTAAGTACAATTTTTCAGGCTAGTACTATCTTTATGGACTACTTTATGCCACTGCTGAAAAGGATTTGAATTCATGACCAAGACTGCAATGTCCTATAAAATAATTCTTATAATGTAGTTCCTTAATCTATTTTAATGCCCTTTTTTTTTCCTCCTGAACATGACTTTGATTCTTTTTAATTTATTTGTGTGGAGCCACAGAGATTTCAAAGTTAGCATTCCAGGATTTGCTTCAATATGTAAACTTTATTCCAGAAATTATTTACTAATTGGAAACCTGAAATGGTTTATATTAAAAACACATGGGTTTATTTTGGAGGATAGCAAGAAAAAATAATTTAAATCATTAGGAGATTTCAGTTTCCTGAGAAAATCCCTGTCTGATCTGTTTCCTACCCTCTTTAAAGGCATCTGTTTCAATGAAGGCAAAACAGAGTTAAGGAGATAGGCACATACCCACATACCATTTAATTTTTACTACCATCCCCTACTACAAAAAAAGTTTTAAATTTTTTCCCCAATAAACCTAGAGGAAAGTCAGGAAAAAAAATTCCTCTTATTAGAAGTAGCATATATTTGATACTTCAAATCCTTATATTCATTCCAAAATCTGTCAGAAAATTTAATGAGGTTCAGTCTCTTATGATCCTCTCACAAGCAACCTAAAAAGGTAGTACTTAGTACTTCTTTTGGTAGCACCTTAAGGTAGGTGGCACCAGGTACTGTCGAGATATACTTTTCAGGATGTCTTTGCATGCTGATTGGTACACCAAAGTTAAATATCACCCTGGGCTTATGAACAGCAGCATGGTCTGCTAATCTCATATGATTAGAAAGATTGCTATAATCAATATCCAGATGAATTAAGCCTTGTTTAGACGTGCAATGGGAATACGATGGCCATTTTGGGGCAGCACACATAGAAGAACAGCATGGGCCAAAGGAGGAAAATCTGGATGACATTAGCTGTTGGAGCCAGAGACCTCAAAGACATGAATTGTATTTTAAGAATGCCTAAAAATGGTTGCTTTAAAGATGAGAAGATTCTGGAGACATAAGGATGACATGCAACAAAAGCTGCTGTCAAAGGCAAGGAAGAACATTGTGTTCGAGTCTATATCAAATAGAAAAACTAACTAGCATCAAAATACTTGGCTTATGCAACAAATTTTTTACCAATACAAATACTGGTACACTGGACTAAAGATCCTTGACTGCAGATTTACCCTCTCTAGAAGATTTTAAGAAAAGACTAGATAAATATGTGCAGGGATAAGCTGCTGTCAAAGGCAAGGAAGAACATTGTGTTCGAGTCTATATCAAATAGAAAAACTAACTAGCATCAAAATACTTGGCTTATGCAACAAATTTTTTACCAATACAAATACTGGTACACTGGACTAAAGATCCTTGACTGCAGATTTACCCTCTCTAGAAGATTTTAAGAAAAGACTAGATAAATATGTGCAGGGATGACACAGTTACAGTTGGGCCTCCGCATGGACAAGACATCTTTCCTTTCAGCCTGACAGATCCTTGAGGCCAACAGTCATCAGAAGAAAAAAATGAAATAAAAATGGAGGTTTCCAATTAACTCTCAGAAATCACATTGCTCTTATTTTTCTGGCCTGGAACCTCTTGTGATTGAAAGGAGGAGCCACTTGATTTGACAGGCTCTTGTGTTGCTTCAGTACCTTTCATGGCACTTTCTAGCTCATCAGCCTGACTTGCGTTTCCTGGGTTTGACAGCAACAAGTCTCAAGTGAGGGAGAGGGGAACCACTAGAAAAGTTATTATCCTATTTACAAATATTACCAGACCAGTGCAAGATGAAATATCACCAACCATCCATGCTCATTTATTTCTAATAAATAGATAGGGTGAAATCATTAGCAGCCATGACTTATTTTTCTCTAAACTGGAGAGATGCTTAATTTTTCATAGCCTGAGCACTGCAGAAAATATCAATAAAGACAGAAAATTGTTAAGAGTGCAAAATTAGGCCAATCACATAGGGTCTATTACACATTCCAGCAGGCATAAAAATATTTAAAATATTTCTTAGCAAATGGCTGGCAGCTTTAAATCTTTACATTAGAAAAATTGATTGATTATGAATTTACTAGATAGAAAAATCTTTAGAGCTACAGGAATCCAAACATATTACATCGAAACAGCAAATAGCTTCCAGCAGTGGGTGTGTACAGTAGGCTGCTCCTAGAAGGGTAAAGGAGAGAATAAGTGTATTTCAAATGCAAAAGTAATTTTATCCAATAGTGAATCTAGAGCACACAAAAACCAAATATAGCCATCCTTTCAGAGGGCAGATGAAGCCTATAAGATGAGTTCACTACTGAACACAAGATAAAGACAGGGACAAACCTAATGGTAATTTTGCTCCTATGACAGACCCATGAGTCTTTCCTCATGTTGCTGATAATTGTAGTCCCAATACCTGTAAGACCTTTGCTAATTACTTCTATGGGAATGGAATCAAGAGCAATTAGGGTAATATATATACTTTTGCTAGGCTTGTCATATCATTATACACACACATATATATATGTGTGT